>NC_080712.1:31855145-32155145 GCF_019097595.1 Hemibagrus wyckioides | reverse complement strand
TGCCAAACATTTTATTAGCACAGTTAAAAAGCAACAAAGTAACCAAGCAAGGAAAGAAAGTTAAGCAAAAAAAAAAAAACCCTCCATAAATCAGACACGTTTGGCAACTAGCGGTATGAGGAAGTGCAAACTTACATGAACATGCAGCTATTGTTATACTTATATGGTAAAGTGGAACAGCTAAAGCCTTCACTGCTTTTTGTAAGCGCTCTGTGAAATAAAACAAATGATCTGTGTACACATATTCTGTATACATGCAGTATGACTGAAGATTAAATTAAAATGAGCTCTACTGAAGGCAAAGAAGTAAAAATGTAATGTTCCTCACTGTCCTAAAACAAACAAGTGAATAAAAAAAGACCTACCTGGTAGCATGCCGAGATAAGATGATGTTTTCATCAAGATAACAGGCCTCATGATACTAACAGTTAAACAAACGATGACCTCAGATAGAAAACCTATAAAAATAAATTAAACCAAACAACAGTCAGGAACATGGAAGCTGCCATGTATGATAAAAATGGAGAGGGAAATGATTTACCTTCTAATGACCACAAGCAGAAACTCAAAAACATGCAGATGTTTGGACAGAGGATCAGAAAAATTTGCCATTTCATGCCCTCTTTGCTAGCAACTGAAAAAAAAGAGTGATATTTAGATTTCAATGAGTAAAAAGATGATATTAATGAATGATGAAATACCTTTCTTTCTCAGCAGGTTAAAAACAGGTCCACAAAAGCCAACTGCAAGTAACAGTGCAACAGAGCACAACACTAATATTGCTATATGGAGGGCAGCAAAACCTGTAGGAAAACGCATGGAAAATAAACATCATAAACTTCTGGTGAAGACCTGAACTTTTAGTTGTTCTTTAGAAAGACAACTCATCAGTGATCAGACAGGTACATTACCTACACCTTGCAGAAGCACAGTGGTACGTCCTGACATGTTCCTGGTGTGGACCTCACACGTAAATTCTCCTTTATCTTCCATCTTTACATGCTTCAGGTTTAAAGAGAAGTTTCCTTTTGGGATTTCAGAAGGAAATAAATCAACTCTGTCCTGGTAACTCTCATGTGAAGAGTCTGGGAAGATCTCACTGTCTTGATAAAGTAGGACGAGGATCTCTGGGTCTCTGTCTGTCCTTTTCCAGGTCACTTCTTCAATCTCACTGGCTGGTACATGTGAATCTACAGAACAGTTCAGTATGACATCCTTACCCTCAGAGGCAAAGACAGCTTGGTCTGATCCTGTCACCACAAGACCCCCTGAAAGATTGCAGAAGACAAAGTTAGATAATGAAATCTAAACAAAAATTTCAATTCTGTATTTGTATTGTTGCTTAAATTGACCTTGAATATTGAGTAGACTCTGAAATATAACATCCAATGTTATGTTTGTCAAATAGTCAAATACATACTGTCATCAGAGTTATAACCAGTCATATGTTCATTACTGGACCCACGATGCAAGATATGATGTATGACATACACAGGCCAGACAGGACATATAGTACAACACCATGCAGGGAAGAGTGTATGGGAAGCAGTGGGAATAGGGTTAAGGATAGGGGTGAGGGTTTGGAGTTAGGATTAAGGGTTAGGGTTAGGGGTCAGTGTCAGGGTTAGGGATTACAGTATAGCAGTAAAATTTAAATACTTCAATTACAAAAGACAGTTATTATGGAAATAAAGCATTACAGTAAACACAGGGTCCAAAGCTGCAACCAGAATGAATTTAGTATAAAAAGTATCAGTGCAGTGATGCTTGTAAAGGAAACTTGAGAGGAATGATGCTTAAAGTGATAGTGGTGTATTATACTGAGTCAGTGCATTGTAATGGAACAGAGAGCGACAAATAGAACGAACCACCCAAGTCAAATCTGTGCAGAGGCTGCTCTATACTCTGTATGGTCTTGTTGCAGTTCCCAATTCAGATGCAGCTGGTCAGAACACTCTCTGTGGTGCCCCTGTAGAACATGATGAAGCTGGGTAGAGGGATGTTCACCTTCTTTAGACAGAGGAGTAAATGCGGGCACTGCTAGGATCTCCTGGCTAGGGTGCTGGTATTGGTTGTCCTGCTGAGGTCTTCCAATGACAAGGCCAAGTACCTTGTGGACCCATTTAATCACTGGGAGAGTGATCAGCACAGGACTTGTTAAGATCAACAATCATCTATTTTGTCAACATTCAGGGACAGATCTTGCCCCAATTCTTGCACCAGACCATGTTCCACCATTCCTTGTGCCATCAGCTTCTCATTGATGAGGCCAATCATCGTAGATGTTGTCAGTAAACTAAACAGTGTGGTTTGATCTGGATCTTGCAGTGAATTTGGGGTCAGCAGTGTAAACAGCATTAACAGCACTGGGCTGAGATGGTGTCTTACTGCCGACCCGAACTGATTGGTGCACCCCCCAGCAAGGAAGTTACAGGTAAAGAGAGAGACTCTGCACCAGTGAGAAGCACCTCGTGTGAGAAAGTTGTAGAGTTACAGTTACAACACACTGTGCTGGAACCTAGCAGGTCCAGTCAACTATTGGGGGATGATGATGTTGAATGCCGAAGTGAAGTCCATGAAGTCCACTCTTGATATTTGAACAGATAGTTGAAGCAAAATGCATTCAACTTGTCAAACTCAATAACATTTTACATAAATACAGAGAGATACACACAGATACTATAAATTGTTACTTACTGATATTTTTAACTTCCATTATGACCTCACTGGAGTCTTCGGATGTATTTACTTTACATCTGTAGCCTCCAGCATCTTCTTCAACCACATTTTTGAGTAAGATGGAGAAGTTCCCCTTTAAGACCTTATTGGGAAAAAAGTCAACTCTGCCTTTAAACACCTGACTCTGGAGATCTGGTCGACTTTTTCCTTGTTGGAAGAGGCTGACTAGAGAATCTGAATCTTTCTTTCTCCATTCCACCTGCAGACCTTCCAGAGGCAGTGGGATTTCAGTAAAGCATGGCAGGAGGACTGAACCTCCCAGCTGGGCCACAACTGGACCCGAGGGGCCGTGGACATGGAGACCTGGATTAACATCGAACATTGATCCATGTGTGTACAGAAATAGCTAGGAATTTATTTTGGACATCCTCAGACAACTCTTTTGAATTTTGGAAAAGGTCATTTTAACATGTCAAGTGAGTAAATTTAGAAACAAGTATACATGTATATACAGTATGTAAAAAGGACATTAATAATCAGTATTATATTTAAAATCAGTATTAAAGAATAAATTGTAATAAATGAGTACAAAAGCTTTACCTTCATGTCCAACAACAAAAAAGAACACCATAAAAACTGACAAATGCATCTACCGCACAGGTTTTCACAACAGTTTCACTCCAAATGACAGAGGTTTGCATGTACCTGGATTTTTTATGTGGGCTTTATGCTATGAGGAACTTGTATAAACTAGTACAACAAGTCTGAAGGGGGGCAGTTGCTAAAACCTCCTTCTGTAGATGGTGGTCTTCCATTTATGCTATGTATAGTACAGGCTAATGAGTAACATTATAGCACACACAGAATCATGTAATTTGTTAAAAATATGTTCTAGTTTACTATTGTGTTACATGGGATAATAAGTGCAAATGAGTGCAATAATGAGTGCAAATTACTTGGCACTAAGTGCAGGAACTAGCAGCACATTATCCATAGTTGCCTGTTCAGTTTTTCTACGTTCCTTTGAAAGAACATCCAGAAAGTGTTTTTAAGAAAAACACAGATGATTTAAATTGTACTTTTAAAAGTTTAAGAGCCATTGGGGAAAACTCGGAGGATGAGGACGAGGTATACACACTGGTGCTATATATTTCATAGCCTTTATTACTGCTCAGTATGTTCTAGCATTACTTCATGGGGAATATTCTTGTTGCTTTAGAACTGTATTCCTTATTAATATCTAATGAAGGCTTATTCCATCTTTGAATAAACCCCAATAATTTTTAGGCACTACCAGTGAATACCTCAGCACAGATATGCCAAATGGCTTCAGTTGTTCATTCACCAAAGTAACAGATCCATAGTACATTTAAATATTATGATATTTATGTTGAGCTAAGACATCCTGCATTTATGTTGAGTAAGTCATTGTGTCACCAGCTCAACTGAAAAAGTATGAAAATGCATTTAAACAATTACATTCCTCCACATTTTCCTGCACGAAAATAGTCAGGTATGATTTTCTCATGTTTACCTGCAGTAAACATGCCATATATATATATATATTATTTATGGTATGGCTTTTAGGAAAAATATTTAACTAGTGCTTAGACAATGGAAATAGACATTCATGTGAAGTGGAGTGGAGTGTGTGTGTGTTTGGCCTGTGACTAGCATAGTCCAGGGTTTTGACTCCCATGCAGTCTGGGTCTGAAGTCCATAAGTCCACTTTATGAGAATGTTGAATGGAAAAAGAAAGTGGAAAAGGGGAAAAATGCAAAACCAGTTAATCTACAGGGTTGAAATGAAGCATTTTTATTTACAGAGTTAGTTGGATAATATAAAGTTAACAGGACATCACAGCTTTACGGTATAAATATATAAAAACAAACAAAAGATAAAATCAAACTGCTTGATCAAATGATACTTTCTTGATTGATAACTTACTCATCTGTTAAAGACACCATGTCCTCATGTATGTTAATTATATCTCTTTAGTACAGTTATCTAATTTTTTTTAGTTTTGATTACTCTTGTCCATCTGCTGCATGAACTCAAATGTAGCTCTTTCAAGACACAATAACATCATCTTCTCACAAGGCATGAGCAAGAATAGATTACTGGGAGATTACGCCTGTGTCCTTTCATTTGAGTGATTGCCTCAGATCAGTCAGGGTTAGAACCAGGATTAGGGTTAGGGTCTGCAAGGACCTCCATCTCCTGAACAATCTACATCAATAAATCATGCAAATAAATAAGGATGAAATTCCACTTATATTTTCTTCTTAACAACAACAACAACAACAACAACAACAACAATAATAATAATAATAATAATAATAATAATAATAATAATAAGCTAGGAATATAATGTGTTTAAGTTAACCATTTCCATGCTTTTATTTTTCATACCTCAGGTCCTGTTGTTGTCTCATCTTCAAAATTAAATTTTGTTCTGTGTAAAAAATAACAGACTTGTGAAAGATTTGTCCTACAGCATTTTACCCTGATTGACAAGCCCTGCTCCAAATCTTTTATTAAAATTAATTTTTATTAACAAACAAAATTACTCTTACCTCTCTTTAAATCTCATCCCTGAATCATATACAAGAGCAGAGTTTCTGATTTAATTTGTGATTCATAAAAACATTTATTCTATCCATTTTCACAAATTATTTTTTTTAAATCATGACTGTGCTAGAGTTATGTATCATTGCTTTTAATATGAGTTAGGTGACTTGCTATGGAATTAATGTGAAAAAACATCTATAGAGCTAATAAATAATTGTAGTACTCACAGGAATCGTAGATTTGCAAAGCAAGCCAAGCAAAGAAATACACCATTTCAAGTGGCACAATACTCACACGGAGATCTCCTATAGTTCGTTCTCCTTTCCCTAGAAGCCAATAGTACATTTAAATCAGGTCAAAAGCTACGGCATTTTTTACTCAGACTTTTATTTTTTTTTTAATTTCTGCCTTAATACACTTAATACAAGTGAACTCCTCTAAACTGTGGCCAGGAGTCATTATATGCAGAAAGTAGATAGCACTTTTTTCCAACTGTTACACTGTTTTGTGACAAATCATGAGTGTTAACATCTAGCATGAGGTATTTTATACTAAAAAACTTTCCAAAAAAAAAAAAAACTTATGACAGGAATTCTGCGAAACGTTGCATTCAATGCCCCGAGTCCAGTTTAGAAATATTAGAAAAGTAATAATGCAGTAAAACAATATATACTGTATTGTTTTTGGTTCTCTGGACATTGACTACATTTTGGGTTTGGACTACAATTGGAAATTGTAAAGTTGGAAAGTTTTGTCTGCCCTACTCATTTTTAATCTGTTAATAAACTTCACTGATGCCTTGGTGTAAATCGAGCAAAACATTGCAATAACACATAAAACTGATGTGTGATATATATATGAAAGGAGAAATCTGCGCTGATTTGACCTGTTTAACACTGTGATTTCCAATAATATAGACAATAACTGAATTAAACACATTTTGTGTGTTTATGACAAAATCATACAATACCTGCTTTCAGGATCAGTTCTGTGGCGAGAACGATGGCATTTATAGAACAGAGACCTACAGCTCCAAACATGTAGATCATAACATGAAGGAAATCTGTAACTCAGAACACACTTATTTTAATGATCCAGAAAGAAGTTTCCTTTTTTTGGTGGGTAGATATTAATTAATGCATTAAATATTTGACTCACCAGGTAAATATTTGGGATGTTTGAACAAGCATGTCACTGTCAGAACATGGACCAAAAGCATCAGAGCCAAATATCCAGAAAGATCTGAAACCATCAATTAGATTTTACCAAACTCAAAAATGTAATATTGATTTTTAAGAACGTAATTTCATGATTTTTTGCTGAGTTACACAACATAATACTGAAGACTTGAAGCTGGAGAAATGACTATAATTATTATTAATTATTATAAATTAATAATGTGGCATATTTATACTTTTATTTAGAAGTACAAAAATTGAACAGTTGCACACTTACTTCTTCTTAAAGTTTTAAATATACGACTCTTTTTCTCTTTTTCATTTATGTAATTCATAAAAGTATTAATATTAAGAATGAACTAATGATATATAATTAAATAACTAAGTATAATTTCCCAGTATTTTCAGTGCGACTCAACAGTGTAGTGTTATAAATAGGATAAATAGGAAATAGGGTTTCCTTAAAGGGCCAAACTTTTAAAGGTTAAAAAAGGGGACATTTTTCACCTTAGCTTTTAAAGCTTATGACTTCTTAATGACATCTATACTAGTAACTCAGAAACAATTTATTAGGATATTTTGTACAGTTTACTTTCAAGCCAATGTTGAGATAATGAAAGGAGAAGGCGGCAATTGAAATGATTAAAAATGCAATAGTGACAGCACAGCATAAATCTGAAAGGGAAATAAAGTTGGACATGAATCATCAACAGACAGGGACAATAAAGTTAACTGACAAATATTGAAAGCTATTGTATATTGATAATTAGTTTTAATTTCAATCATTGTAATATTAGAATAAATAGAATAAAACAAATCTATATGAATGCAAATTAAAGAATACAGGCTAAGCGTGTGTGAACATGATAGAAAATGTATGATAAAATATTAACAATCTTACATGCTATTTTTTTTCAGTCAAATACATTTGGAAACCATAGACAGCTGCGGAGCAATGATGAGCAGTTTTTAATTTTCTTTCTTAGTTTTTATTTTATTTAATAAAAGGCAAGAAAATTAATCATTTCAATAAATGTAGATTTCCCAAACACAAAACTCCACAAAACTGGGCTTTATGGAAGAGTGGTAAGAAGAAAGGCAATATTTTGAATAAGTCATATGTCTCATTCAGAAACTCAGAAACCATGTGGAAAAAGGTTTGCTGGATTGAAGAACAAAATTGACATTTTTGTCTTTGGCACAAAATACAACATTTGGCTGAGATTTAACACTACTCATCACACTAAACACACTATGGCCACATTACAGCATGATAGTGGTAGCATTGTATTTTTGATCAGCAGTGGCAGGGAAAGTTTAGTTGAGGGGACAGTTTAGTTGAGGGGACGGTGGATTATAGCCAGATAGATAGATAGATAGATAGATAGATAGATAGATAGATAGATAGATAGATAGATAGATAGATAGATAGATAGATAGATAGATAGATAGATAGATAGATAGATAGATAGATGGCACATCATCATTTGGTGCCATTGCCAAAAGATTGGCTGTGTCTCCCAGCACAGTCTCAAGAGCATGGAGGACATTCCAGGAGATAGACCTATAGTTGGCCTTGTGCTTACTGCCCGGCACCATGGAGCTCGATTGGCATTTGTCATTGAACACCAGAACTGGCAGGCCCGCCACTGGCGCCCTGTGATTTTCACATGTTCACCCTGAGCACATGTGACAGACGTGAAAGGGTCTGGAGAAGCCATGAAAAACGTTATGCTGCCTATAACATTGTTCAGCATAAGCGGTTTGGTGGTGAGTCAGTGATGGTCTGGGGGGCATATCCATGGAGGGACGCACAGATCTCTACAGGCTAGACAATGGCACCCTGACTGCCATTAGGTATCGGGATGAAATCTTTGGACCCATTGTCAGACCCTACATTGGTGCAGTGGGTCCTGGGTTCTTCCTAGTGCATGACAATGCCCTGCCCTATGTGGTGAGAGTATGCAAGCAGTTCCTGGAGGATGAAGAAATTGATACCATTGAATGGCTCCCATGCTCACCTGACCTAAATCCAATAGAACCCCTCTGGGACATTATGTTTTGGTCCATCCAATGCCACCAGGTTGCACCTCAGGCTGTCCAGGAGTAATGCCCTGGTCCAGAACTGGGAGGAAATACCCCAGGACATCATCCATTTAGGATTTAGGAGCGTGCCCCGATGAAGTCGGGCATGCATACAAGCACGTGGGACCATACTAAACTATTGAGATGCTGCAATGAAATTTCAGCAAAATGGACTAGACTGCTACATAATTTTCTCACTTTGATTTTCAGGGTGTCTTTGAATTCAGCCCTCTATAGGATGATAATTTTCATTTCCATCAAACGATGTGGCATCCTTTTGTTCCTAACACATTACCCAGTCCATATCAGTATAGATACCCAGCATGGTATTTTTCCTCATTGAGATTTGTTGTGTTTTCTAAGAGTTCCTTTAATTTTTTTCAGCAGTATATTTTCCAACATACATTCATGTGTCAGCAGAATAAAATGGGTTTACTCCATATCTTTAAACAGCAGTGATTCTTTAGAAATGGATTCATAGTCAGAGGATTTTGAAAGTTCATTAATTTGCATCATGTGTTAGATTGTAAAAAGTCAGCTGCATTTTAAAATATTAGTTGTGCCTACAATTTTTATGTAGAAAAATATGAAATATAGAAATGAAACAATATACAAAGGTTAGGGTACCTTACCTAAGAAGATTGAACCGATGATAGCCACCACTGCTAAGATTGCCAATATTATTACTGACTCATCCCTGGCTAGTTTTTCATAAACAACTGAATAAAAGTTTAGAAAAAAAACAATGTTTATTTTCATGCACCTTGATAGAGAAACAATAAATGGAATATAAGAAAATAATGAAATGGTATATGCACATTTATATACTCAATATGTGCACATTGTGGCCATAACTAATAAATAATTCTCTTTTGTACAACAATAATTTGCCAAGGAATATAATTTTTTGAAGAATGAGCATATTAATATAGAACAGTGATTTGAATAACAGCTGCATTCAGCTATGTTTACATCTGTTGTGAAATAAATAACAAACAATACTTAATTTAAAGTTTTAAGGTTGAAGCAGATGGAATGACACTGAGCTGAATGGAGTCTTCTGAGAGTGGCTTCTGCTTTCCAAATACATCTCGTTAGCAATCTGCCTTGACAACCTCCAGAGAAATCACCCAGGCCATCATCCATTCAGCCCTCTCACTACTTCTACAGCTCCCAGTCCTGCTAAGACATGTTGACCAGACCCATCACCTGAGCTTGCCTGCTCAGAGAGGCCCGGATATTTACCAAGTTAGACCTCTGGAGTGCGTTCCTCATTCAGATACCCCGAGGGAGATGAGTGGAAGATGTCGTTTCTCACCACTAGGGGGCAACTATGAGTACTTAGTCATGCTGTATGAGCTAACTAATGCACATCCTGTTACCTTCTGTGAATGAGATATTCAGGTACTTACTGAACCACTGTGTGATCATTTATATCAAAGATATTTACTCCAAGGACCTTGAAACCCATGCCAAGCATGTCCACCTGGTACTCTCCCAAGTGCCCACCCATGCCACAAAACATGCTCATCAGCCTTCACCAGAGAAACATGCAATGTGTACATGTCTCTACCAGCTCAGGATACCATGGCATCAACTGGGCCACAAGACCAAATGTCTTTTCGTGGCCATCACTAGCGACCGATGTCAGGTAGTTTGTGGAGGCCTGCCCTACCTGCACCCAATCTTGGACTTCCCATCAGCTGCCAGCTGGCCTCCTGGAACGGCTCCCAGTGACACAACATTCTGGGTTCCACATAGCAGTAGACTATGTCACTAACCTCCCCTGTCAAGAGCAGCATTACTGGAGCAGGTTACCCCCATGGCCAGAATATGCCCCAAATTCCCTGATTCACTCATCCAGTAGACTTATTTCCTTACAGTGTGTCCTCGGCTACCAGCCACCACTGTTCCCGTGGTTGGGTGGGCCATCAGATGTATCATCAATTGACAGCTAGTTTCAGAGGAGTAGGACAATGTGGGAGACTGGCCACATGTGCCTCCAAAGAGAATGAGTGCATAGAGCAGAGTGCAGAGTAACTGCCGGAGATGACCCCACTCGCAGTATTGACCTGGTCAAATGGTTTGTCTATCAACAAGAAGTCTTCAACTAAGTGTACCCTGAAAGAAGCTAAGCCCCAGGTATATAGGTCCTTTTAATGGCTTACAACAAGTGAACCCGACAACCTACCACCTGCAACTACTGCCAACCTACTGCATCTCCCTTTTGTTTAACGCTTCAATGCTTCAACTCCTCAAGCCAGCCCACAGCACCACCAACACAGACAGCACCAACACAGGTTCTCCTGCCTATTTGGTCAACACTATATTGGATTCTCAGAGAATAGTAACCAATTCCACTACCTTGTCAACTGGGAGGGATATGGCCTTGAGCAGAGAGCCTGGGTCAATTCAGAGGATATACTTGATCCTGCGCTTACAGCTGAATTCCACCCAACATGCCCAGAAAAAACAAAAATGCAGGAAAAACCAAAGAAATACAGAACTCCTCCAGGCTTGTATGAGAAGAAGCAACCGGATTTAATGAAAAAAAGTCACTGAAATTGGCACTTAAATACACAGATCCATGATAGATGTGGTCAAGTGCGCCCCCCTGCACAAATCCCCCAGTACATATACATTCTGGCCCAGTTACCCAACCTTACTGGTTTCATCTATTTTTAGGATTGTTTTGACAATAACTAATTTCCCCCTCAAAAACAACCCCACCTTTCTTTAACCTTCATCTGTAGCTGAAATTTATGTGACCTGCTGTCCCATGTGCCCATGTGTCAGGGGTTTAATTTAACAAGTATTAGTAGTCAGTGAATTTTAGGCCTTACCAATTATACCTTCAGGAACTTATTTAAAACCAAAAACATTTATTTTATTACACTTATAACCGCGAGTTCTTGCCTGTTTCGGCGTTTTTTATTCAAAGTTTATATAATCAAATGTTTTCACTTTTGCCTGCATATTTTACGCTGTCAGGTTTCGTTTTCTAATCTTTACTTGCATATTGCAGTTAATTGTTGTTTTGTTTTCTCTCAGGAGAAGCCTTTTTTCCGGCTTTCATACAGCAATCGGAGGAAAACCCTCTCCGGATCTCTTTATTATCAGGGTAAACTCACTCAAAGGTACGTGATCATACAGTATGACTAACCTTCAGCTTGTACAGTGTGTGAGCTGCATGATGATTAGTAATTCTTCCTCTGTCGTTAGGGGAGGGGAAAAATGAAAATAAAAAAAAACTAAATAACTCAAAATAAGAATAAAATTATTAAATTTAATTATTAAACTATTTTATCTCTAATGAGCAAGCCTGTGGCAACAATGACAAGGAAAAACTCCCTGGGATGGAATAAGGAAGAAACCTTGAGAGGAACCAGGCTCAGAAGGGAACCCATCCCATTGCAATGTAGCTTACAGCAGGTTATGGTCGCTGAACTGCTGGATGTCCAGGTGGTGCTCCGAAAACAATGTGGGCTTCATAGATAATTGGAGCTCTTTTGAGGGCAAGGCTGGCCTGTTAGGACGGAACGGTGTCCATCCCACTCAGGAGGGTGCTGCTCTCATTTCTTGCAGCATAGCACATAGTCTTAGAGCAGATCTAGTTATTCAGTGACAATCCAGGGCCAGGGAGCAGACAAGCAGGCTAATCCGACCGTATGCTAGCTGCAATGAGTCGTCACTCAGGGTTCATAACATTGAGACCAAAGAAATCGTCATTGACTTCAGGAAACGACCACCGCAGCACCCCCCACTAACCATCAATGGTGCTGCAGTGGTCCTTTCCTGAAGTCAATGACGATTTCTTTGGTCTTCCCCACGTTGAGGAAGAGATTGTTGTCGGCACACCACTGGACCAGGCGACTCACCTCACTCCTGTCGTTGGCCTCGTTGTTGTTGGTGATGAGGCCCACTACAGTTGTGTCATCTGCAAACTTTATGATGTGGTTGGTGTTGTAGCTGGGTACACAGTCGTGGGTCAAGAGGGTGAAGAGCAGTGGGCTGAGCACGCATCCTTGTGGTGATCCTGTGCTGAGTGGGATTGTCTTAGACGTTTTTCCGCCAACTTGTACATTCTGTGGTGTCTCTGACAGGAAGTCCAGAAATCAGTTACTGAGTGGGGAGTTGATTCCTAGGTGTCTTAGTTTGCTTATGAGCTGCTGGGGGATAATTGTGTTAAACGCCGAGTTAAAGTCCAGGAATAGCATACGCACATACGAGTCTTTGGAGTCCAGGTGTGTAAGGGCTGGATGGAGGGCGGTTGAGATGGCGTCTTCAGTGGACCTGTTGGTTCTGTATGCAAACTGGAACAGGTCGTGGAAGGGAGGAAGAATGGATTTAATGTGCCACATGATCAGTCTCTCGAAGCACTTCATAATGATGGGGGTCAGTGCAACGGGCCTGTAGTCGTTATGGCTGGATGGGTGTGGCTTCTTCGGGACTGGAATTACTGTGGTGGCCTTGAGACACTTGGGGTCGACAGCTTGACTCAGCGAGATGTTAAAGATGTTGGTTAGTACATCCTTGAGTTCTGCAGCACAATTCTTTAGAACACGACCAGGTATGTTGTCTGGTCTGGCTGCCTTGCATGGGTTAATCCTCAGGAGGGTCTTTTCCACATCGTCTGGGGTCAGACACACAGCCTGTTCGAGTGGGAGAGGTGAGATCTTCTGTGCCTGTGTGTTGTTGTAGATCTCAAAACAGCCAAAGAAGTCATTGAGGCTGTTAAGTAGACATGTCACTGTCACAGGTCCGTGGTAGGGGTTTATAGTTCGTAAGAGTTTGAATGCCACATGATCAGAATCATACTTAATATCTTTCTCTTTCACTCTCTGTCTTTCTCTATCGAGCTATACACCCCACTCCTGAGCTCCCAGTGTTTGCCAGTTTCCATTGTGACCACTGCCCTACCCCTGGTCGGAGTCTCGTCGCTTGTTGGTGCCCACTGATGCTGTGGATGGATCTGTGTGGACCGGGAGACAGCCATGGACAGAGCCACTTGGGGACTTTCACACCGTCACAGATCTGCCATTTCATCTGTCAGCTTATGACAGCAAAGAAATAGTGTCTATAATGACCTTAGAAACTACAATGACGTAATAGTTCCTCATGGGCCATTGATTGCTGTTGTAGAAAAGGACATTAATCAGCTACATTTACTGTGTACTATTTACTGTTTAGTGTCACCCAAATGAGGATGGGTTCCCTTCTGAGCCTGGTTCCTCTCAAGGTTTCTTCCTTATTCCATCCCAGGGAGTTTTTCCTTGCCATTGTTGCCACAGGCTTGCTCATTAGGGATAAAATAGGGATAAAATAGTTTAATAATTAAATTTAATAATTTTATTCTTATTTTGAGTTATTTAGTTATTTTTTATTTTCATTTTCCCCCTCCCCTTTCTCTGTTTTTCTTCTTTTGTAAAGCTGCTTTGAGACAATGTCCATAGTAAAAGGTGCTATACAAAATAAATGGAATTGAATTGAATTATAACCTACATTATAATGTTCCAGATATTTGTGTACTTTTTTGTGAAGCTCATGGTAGTTGCCTGGCAATTACTTAGGATACTAAGGATTTTCACCATTACTTAAGGGAAGGATGCTATCCTTATTTACTTAGTTTTCACTCATCATTTTTTCACTCATCATTGCCTGAGTGATGTGATAATGTTTATGCTGTCCTGCCATTCTGTATTCTTTCCCTATGTTTACATTAACATCAGCCAGGTAAAAAACATGTTGTTTTTTACCTTCCCACAGGAAACTTACAGTCTTATCTCCATCCTTTTACCTGGGTAAGTTACTCCTTATTTACATAGGTCAGGGCCTTATTCCCTATGACGTGATATATTTATATCTAAAAGTTTATATTAGTTTAATTTTTTTTTAAAAATGATCTTAGGCTCTCTCTCGAACATTTGTGTCAGTGTCATCTAAGATAAGGATGGTTGTGGCGTTCTCTCACTTAAGTTCAAGCTTTCTGTGTTTTTCCAACTTATTTTTCCATTTTAGTGAAGACATTTGCACTTTTATTGACAGACTATGTCCCTTTTTTCAGTTTGTTTATGCCAGAGCCATGTATCACAGAAGATTTAGGAATAATCCTCTAGGCCAAAGGCCTGACAATGCACCCACTTCACCAACTAATGATGATTAAGCCAGATAATTGCTCACCTCTATTTTTTGTGGTTTTATTTTATTTTTTTTCTGAACCAACTGGTTCCTTACATGATTATACATCCTAATAAACTACTCAAAATTTACCTGATTCTATGTTTACTTTTTATGTGCTAATTACATCTACTGTTTGTTATAAGTTTAGCTGTCAAGTAATGATTATGTGAAATGATTAATACTGAAAGGATTATTAGATAATAATTAGATAGATAAAATTAATGTTCATGTAAAATGAGAATAGGTAATGATTAAAGTAAACTTAACTACAGTGGTACCTCGGTCCTCGACCACCCCTGTGTTCGAATTTCCGGTATTCGATTCGAATTTTCGAGTAAATTTGACCTTGCTGTATGAAAATATTTTCAGTGTACGACTCGACCGTCAGGAACGCTGGTTCTTGTTTCATACAGGATTGCAACGAATATCGAATAACCAATTTTCATTTAAGGGGGCTCAGGCCCCAGTGAGAGTATAATAGTAAAAAAATTAAAAATAAATAAATAAATACAATAAAATAAATGTTTGTCAAACAGGGAAAGATGGTAAACTTACTGCAGCATTCAACTGTATTGCATAGATGTGTATAACATTTGAGTACTGAACAAGCCAGATACGAGTCTTCCTGATCTCTCTCTCTCTCAATAAAAAGATTTGCACAGGACTCATAAACACGCAGTTTTTGCAAATAAACAGTTTTTGCACATCAACTAGGTCTGTGACCTTAAACACTTGTTTTGCACATTACTTATCTTGTTTTTCATCTAATTCTCCATATTTATTCCTTAAATCTCTGTATTTAGTATTTTTCTGCTATATTTTGTTAAATTGTGTAATATTTGTTATTTCATATATTTTTTGTTATATTTTTGTACCCTAATTTGGGTATTTTAGTATTTTTGTTATATTCCTTCCTATTTTATCTATTACCTGGGTTTGTGGATACTGCTGGAAACTGTGAATTTCCCTTTGGAAATTATCTATCTATCTATCTAAAGTATCTATCTATCTATCTATCTATCTATCTATCTATCTATCTATCTATCTATCTATCTAAAGTATCTATCTATCTATCTATCTATCTATCTATCTATCTATCTATCTATCTATCTATCTATCTATCTATCTATCTCTCTCTCTCTCTCTCTCTCTCTTACACACACACACACACTTGTCCTCTGATCCTCGCTCTGCAACGCCGTGATCTGTGGATTGAAGAACGTGAAATTTGAAATTTAATATGAAATTTTAAGGGGACTGAGGCAATCGTGAATTTGTGCACAGTTTATGGAGAATCACAGAATTTTTAGGGGGGCTGAGTAGAAATATTAAAGCCCCCCTAAAATGGCCTAGCGACACCCATGTTGCACACGCTTTCCATGCGGCCAGTGTTGGGAAGGTTACTTTGGAAATGTAATAGGTTACAGATTACAAATTACCCTTTTTAAAATGTAATAAGTCGTGTAACCTTTCAATTATTTTATAAAAGTAACTGATCACATTTGATTACTTTTTGATTACTTTTAAGTTTCTAATGGATATTTTCAACTAAATCAACTAAACATTTATACCAGGCAGGGTTAACCTTACAGTAGAACTCAACTCTGTTTACTGTTAGAAGGCACAGCCATCACAAAACCAGACTTCATAACAAAAATGGTTTAATACTGTTTTAGGAATCAAATCTTTGCATAGCTATGACAGGACACACTGGCAAGTAACAATGCCTTGAAAAAAAAAACATAATCTGTAAAGAGTCATCATAATGTACGCTACAGTGTTAAAATAACTAAGTTATATTAGATCTGACATTACCAACACATTTTCAAGGAGGAAAAATGTGAGCTATATATTTTTGTGAGCTATAAATGCATTTTTATCACTCGCCATGGTGGTAACTCTCAGACAGTGTAGTAGCCTAAAGCTTTAAGCGGCAATGTGGATTAACGTAATTGGCAGACGTGTCGCAAATTCAAACCAGAGAACCAATCAAAAGCATCAGAAAGCACCGCTTTAACAAATACTAGCAACAAATTAATATCATTTAACATATCCTAGTTTTTTTTAAAGAAAACATTCAGATGTAAGTCTATTTGTAATCTTTAACATTTTCATAAGTAACTGTAATTTAATTACATGTTTTTTCTCAGTAACTGTAACGAATTACAGTTACATTTATTTTGTACTTAAATTACGTAACACCGTTACATGTAACTAGTTACTCCCCAACACTGCATGTGGCGTACCCTGGCATAGACAATAGAGATGAAGCAGTTTACACGGGTCATCTGTTCTGAAAGCATCATCAGTGAATGCTTGTGTTATAACCCCAGGCTATCTTTTGCGGTATAATTTCAGTAGCTATGTCTCCGAAAAAGGGGAAATCAGGCATCAGTGTTGCCGAGAGGACAGTTGTGAGATCAGCCATCAAGTTGAAACAGATTAATTCTTTTTACATTATTTCCTATGGGGAAAAATAATTTGGTTTACGACCGAATTGGTATTCGTCCAGACTTTTGGAACAAATTAAGGTCGAACACCGAGGTACCACTGTATGCTATGTTAAAGTAATCATAGATTTGATTTAGCATAAATGAGTAAGTTTTATCATTAAACAATTTATCTCAATTTAACTGTTAACTTCTCTTGTATTTTTTGTTTTGTTTCATATAGTTTTCATATATTTTTACTAAGTTTTTTTATATATATTTTCTTATTTTTTCCTTATTTTAATGATTAAAAAATTAATTAGATTTGTCTTAAAGATTAAAGGAAAGAAATCAAATTTATAAGTTGGTTAAGGTAATTTAAACTTCTCTTAATTATTAAAAGTAAAAAGTGATTAATGATTAAATGTATGAGTGATGAAAAGTATGATTTTCAAAAATTTTCAAAACCCCAAAAGGGAGCAATTGTTGGAATATTGACTCGTCCGGTTCACATGTTTCATGATCATGCTGTTCTACAATAGGAAGTATTGTCAGATTGTCTGCCCACAAAGCAATTTATTGTTTTCCTGTTTGCCATTGAGATTCTGACACTGTTCTGTTTTCTGGTTTCATGTGTGTTTTAATTGTGTCTTTTAGATTTGTTTGCCATGCACATTATTTTTCTGGTTATTGGATTTATGTCTGTTTTTCCTGATGTTGTCTTTGCCTACCATTTTGGAATGTACTTCATCTTGTTAAACTCCCTGTAAATTGAGTCCTCCTCTGCTGTATCTGTTTCGTATTTACAGGTACATTTTTTGGAAAATAGCGGTTTCAGTGTAAACTTACTTGAAAATGCAGCCAATGCGACAGCCAATGCGACAGTTAAATGGTAAAGTGGAACAGTCAAAGCCTTCACTGCATTTTGAAAGCGCTCTGTGAAATAAAATAAATGAGCCGTTCATACCCATTCTGTATACATGCAGTATGAATGACGAATAAAAGTAAAGTAAAAGTAGCTCTACTGAAGTTAAAAGCTGTTACATAGTAATAGTCCAGTATCCTGAAAATTAATAAATATACAAACAAACAAACAAACAAATAAATAATTAAATACCTGGTAACATGCTGAGATAAGATGATGCTTTCATCAAGATTACAGGTCTCATGATACTGAGAGTTAAACAAGCAATAACCTCAGAAAGAAACCCTATAAAAAGAATTAATCCAAATCATAGTCACAAACATTAAAAGTATATGATATGATATATGCATGATTAATGTATAATAAAAATAGGGAGGGAAATGATTTACCTTCTGTTGACCACAAGCAGAAACTCAGAAACAAGCATATATTTGGACAGAGGATCAGAAAAATGTGCCACTTTATGCCCTCTTTGATAGCACCTAAAAAAAAGGTTAATAAAATATATTACGATTTCACTGAGTAAAAAATGTTTTTAATGAACAATGTCTAGCAAATACCTTTCTTTCTCAGCAGGTTAAAAACAGGTCCACAAAATCCAGCTGCAAGCAACAGTGCAACAGAGCACAACACCAATATTGCTATATGGAGTGCAGTGTAATCTATAAGAAAAAGGCATGGATAAGGAACATTACAAACATCTGGTTAAGACCTGAACTCTCACGTGATCTTCAGAAAGTCAACCCATCAGTGATCAGACAGGTACATTACCTACACCTTGAAGAACCACAGTGGTACGTCCTGACATGTTCCTGGTGTGGACCTCACATGTAAATTCTCCTTTATCTTCCAATTTTAAATCCTTCAGCTTTAAAGGGAAGTTTCCTTTTGGGATTTCAGAAGAAAATAAATCAACTCTGTCCTGGTAACTCTCATGTGTGGAGTCTGGGAAGATCTCACTGTCTTGATAAAGCAGGACAAGGATCTCTGGGTCTCTGTCTGTCCTTTTCCAGGTCACTTCTTCGATCGGTACATGTGAATCTACAGAACAGTTCAGTATGACATCCTCACCCCCAGAGGCAAAGAGGGCTCGGTCTGATCCTGTTACCACAAGACCCCCTGAAAGAAAGAGGTCTAAGATTGATAACAAACACAAAATATAAAATTCAGTGCTGTGTTTGAAATAATGCTTAAACTGACTCTCGACCTTGACTGATTTGACCATGAAAGATCCAATTTTATCTCAAATAAATATAATATAAAAAGTCCATGATGCTAGTAAAGGAAATTTAAGATGAACGATGTCTAAAGTGAAAGTGCAGTATGGTAGTGTGTCAGTACAAAAAACTGTTTACAACACACAGAGACATCAAAATAATAATGCATACAAACAGTATAGCACTGCTAGGGTCTCCTGGCTAGGATGCTGGTACTGGTTGTCCCAGAGAGGTCTTCCACAATGACATGGACAAGTAACTTGTGGAGCCATTTACGCACTGAGAAAAATTTCCACATTTTTGAGTAAGATGGAGAAGTTCCCTTTTGAGAGCTCATCTGGAAAAAAAGTTGACTCTGCCTTTAAACACCTGACTCTGGAGATCTGGTCGACTTTTTCCTTGTTGGAAGAGGCTGACTTAGGAATCTGAATCCTTCTTTCTCCATTCCACCTGCAGACCTTCCAGAGGCAGTGGGCTTTCAATAAAGCATGGCAGGAGGACTGAACCTCCCAGCTGGGCCACAACCGGACCCGAGGGGCCGAGGACATGGAGACCTGGATTAACATCTGATGGATACATCATATGCAAATCCATGTACAGAAACATACAAAAATTTCTCATGATTTCTTTCGGTTTCCTTCAGATTAACTGAGTAATCATTCAAGGTAAGCAAAGCTACATTTTGGTAACCACTCCCATCTATCTAGTTAAATCAAGTCAAGTTGCTTTTATTGTCATTTCAACCATATATATAGCTGACGCAGTACACAGTGAATTGAAACAACATTTCTCCAGGACCCTGGTGCTACATAACATAAACAAACAACATAAAACAAAAATATAAAACAGCAAGGGCTACATACTACATACTAACAGGACTAAAAGTTAGTTGTCCTAGCCACCTCAAGTGCAACCTAGTGAAAACACTGCAAGACAAAAAGACAAAAAAGCGCAACAGACAAAACAAAACAGTACAGGATAGATACACACAATAGCACCGACCAGTATACATTCTATATATTATGTTATACAGTGCAGGGTGCAAAATAGGAGAACTGTAAACAAAGAGGGTTCTTGTAAACAAATACACTTCTCTATAGCATCAGTTGGTGGCAGTTTGAACTGTGTGCAAAGCAGCAATTACGTAAATGTGCAAAAACAGCAAGTAAACAGTTATAATATCACATGGATGAATATTGATTGAATTTGGTGTTTGAATACGTGTTTGAGTTTCAGTTCACACAGTTGAGTGAGTGTGTGTGTGTATGTGTGTGTGTGTGTGTTTCCTTAGTTCAGGTCTGCGTGTTGAGCCTGATTGCTTGAGGGAAGGGTCCCTGCCAGGAATGCTGTCTGGTCAAGCAGACTTCCGTGAACTCTGCATAGCGTTCTTCTCACGTCAGTTGAGGATAGACAGAGCACCTGGTCATTGGGTCTTCCTTGCCGCTATGTTGTTCTGCACCTCAAACCATGCATAGATGTTGTTCAGCACATCTGGGAGGGAGTCATCACTGTCACAGGCAGGTGAAGATGTCTTGTAGTTTGTGATCGCCTGGATGCCCTGCCACATTCACTGTCCTGGAAGTGACCGTGGATTCTCTGGGCATGTGCACGCTTCGCCTCTCTGATGGTTCGGGATAATTTGGCCCTTGTTGTTCTTAAGGCCATCTTGACCCCTGCACTGAAGGCAGAGTCTCTAGACTTCAGCCACCCACACACCTTTGTGGTCATCCACGGATTTTGGTTGGACTTGCACTTGCCAATGTAGCTGGTCACTGACGCCATGTAAGCTCTAAGCTGATGTAGTCGCCGTTGTTTGCAGCCTCCCTGAACACATGCCAGTCAGTGCACTCAAAGCCGAGGTGATGATTAAATTTAGGGAGCACTGATTTGAGATTTGCATGGTTGAAATCTCCGGCGATAATAAAAAGAACATCGGGGTGAGCATTCTGCAGATCGCTATTAGCGCAATAGAGCTCACATAGTAACACCCTAGCATTAGCGCTGGGAGGAATGTACACTCCGAAAACGAAAGCAGTGATGAATTCCCGAGGTAAATAAAATGGCCTGCATCTAACGGTCACAAACTCCACAAGCGATGAACAGTAACTCAAAACAAGCACAGAGTTCTGGCACCATTCCGTGTTGATGTAAACACACACGTTGCCTCCGCGAATCTTACCACACAGAGCTGCATTTCTGGACAGGGGAGCCGGTGTTCTATAAATTCATCCTACACGTGAATCCGTCCTACTTACGCTCACTGCACATGCACAAACAAAAGCTTCTGCATCTTTCTCTACTTTTGCGGAACGCTCATAAATCCATGCTGCTCTTGCGGTTAGTGTACAACCTTGCGGTGAGTATAGAATGTTTTTTTTCTTGTTAGTGTGATTTTATGTTAACTTTTTTCTTGTTTGTGTGATTTTATGTTAACTTTGATTGTACATATAATGTAACTTTAACAGTCTATGAATATATAAGTATATTTCAAGACGTAATTATAGTCGCCAACACACGTGTTGTACATTTTTTGTGCTAGCTGGCCATTTAAGTAGTAGCTTGTCCTAGTTGTTATACACGTTGATTTTTATCGTTTGTGTGGATTTATTTTACATTGTATTCGATATACAAATAATTACTAACTATTTAACTAGCTACCCAACTAGTTTTCATGGCAGTGAAAACACCTAGACTCTTTGGTAAAGATCAATGCACTGAAAATAAGATATAGGTAATGGAGTACTGGATGCCAAACAAATTCTAATATGATTCTTAAGTGTTCATATGGTTCTGTAGATAATGGGAAGGTTAAGTAAAACTCAATATAAATGGTCATGGTTAATTTTGACTTTGTGGACACTCAATAGTTTATTTTGTATTTATTGCTAAATTGCTCATTGATTTTTTTTTCATAACCACTAATTCATCTTTTTTCTACACAGAAATGGAGAAAAAATGGAGGGATATTTATGATTTTCTTTCTGTGGGATCATACCCATCTGGGTATGATAAGGTACAGAAGCAAAATCTATGAAGATATGCCTCAAAATTTACTCTAAAGTGTATTGTTGTTTTTTTTAACTCAGAATGTTTGAAAAACATATTTTAAATATGAAGGTCAAAATAATATATAGCACAATATGTCAAACCATTACAAAACAAAAATAAGCAAAACATATTTGTATTAACTTGTAACATACACATCAGTTACAAAATGAGTCAAACAGTTCAATATTTTAAATAATAGCCAATATGATGTTTTGTTAACGTTCTTTATGTAGATGGAGAACTCGTTCCTTCATTCTCTATACTGCTTATCCTGTACAGGGTCAAGGGAACCAGGGGCCAATCCCAGGGAACACAGGGTACAGGGCTGGGTACACCCTGGATAGGGTGACAGTCCATCACAGGGCACAATCACACTCACATTGGCACACTATTATCAGTTTGGCCACCAGTCAGGCTACAATGCACATGACTATGGGAGGAAACCTACCAAACACCGGGAGAACATGCAAACTCCATACACTCCACACAGAGCCCAAGGCAGGAATTGAACCCCCATCCGTGAACCCCTCACCCCCATGTTAACCAAGTCACTGTAACCCCTGTCACTGTTCCAACCTAGATGGAGAACTTCTTTATGGAACAAGAAGAGTGATCAAAACAAAGAAGGATGCCAGGTCAATCTTTGGGAGGGCACACCGGTATCAACAAGACACGGAATGCCATATGTTCCAGGTTCTACTGGTATGGCATGTCAGTGGACATTGAAAACTGGGTATGTATTTTCAGAGTTGATGTATTTTTTTCAAATGAATGTGAAGACTGTACAGGCATTAACTGTTTTTATATCCTTTAGATCTTGGAATGTGATAAGTGCCAAAAGGTAGGGAAGCCTTTAACAGCCGTGCAGACATTGGAGTGTATTAAGGTAAGCCAGTAAAAAACTTTTAGAGACATTAAGATGCTAGATGGCTATAAATAAATGCATGCAGTATATGTATACAGTTCCCTCCAGGAGTATTGGAACACTAAGGACATTTCATTTGCTTTTTCTTTTCATTGACATTTGGCTTTAAGATTAAAATCAGTACTTGTAGGTTTTGAATTTGAGCTTTTATTTACTAGTATTTACCTCAAGAGTAAATACACACAAACACACAGTGTGTTTTGTTATAGGTATCTGCTGTGTGGGAGCTGGTTGGAATTGATTTGACTGGACCATTCCCTAAAACCACTGATGGCTACCAGTATATCCTTACAGCAACAGATTATTTCTCCAAATGGGTTGAAGCGTTTCCTTTGAAAGGAAAATTGGCAGCTGAAGTTGGAAGGCATCTCTGTGCCATGATTTACAGACATGGATGTCCAAAAAGAATTCTGTCAGATCAAGGAAGAGAATTTGTCAATGAAGTAAATCCTTTCTAAAGTCCAGGCAGTCAGATATTGGATTTGGAATAGGCCAGTAGCTTTAAGATGTTTGTGACCAAAAAGTAATATTATCACCGTAACAAAGCATTATTATATTGTCAGTACCCTCGAGAACATGTTTCTGTTTTGTTTATTTTAGGAATGTATTTAATTACTTTTTTTTGCTTCTGAAGCTCAACCGCAGCCTGTGTGAGATGTTGCAGACTGAGAGAAGTGTAACTGCAGCCTACCATCCACAGACAAATGGACTGGATGAAAAAACAAATGACAATATAAAATGGTTAGTTTTTTATTTTTTTTTGTTTTATTTTTTTGTGTGTTGTGACCAGATTTGTTAGGTTTACTAATTTTATAAAAAAAAATTTAATTATATGTTAAGAGCTCTGAAGAAACTGGTTCACAACCAGCAGAATGACTGAGACATCTATCTGGATGCAATGTTATTTTCTTTAAGGTCAAAGGTCCATACAACCACTAAACATTCACCATTTTTGCTTATGTATGGAAGAGAGGCAGTGTTTTGAATGTTGTGAATTGCCAGTAAGTATAATTATTCATAACTTTACATAGTTTAGCATAGTTTCTTGTGAGAAGGTGATTGCATGATATTGAATTGTGGCTTGAACAGCTATGGCCATTGCTTCTGAAAACAACCTCAACATGTTACTTTTTTTTTATGTCTATTTTATAATCAAATATAAAGTCTTGTAGTTTTGATGCAGATGTTTGTGCTGTTTTTGCGAACTGTCCTGTGGTAGAACTATGTCTTGTAAGTTGTCCACAGCTTCCTATGTACATACAGTGGGTGTAGAAACGTTTTTCATCTTTTTATTTCTTAAATTGTTTACATTTATTTTTTTAATGATGGATTTAAATGCTCTTCAAGAGATATTCTGTGACTTGGCAATTTTCTTGAATGCATCCCCCTGACTTAAACTTTTCAAAAACCTTTCTGTGGAGTGCTTTGAGTGTTCTTTTTTGTTTTTATGGTGTAGTTTTTTCCCCCCCTAGATATTCTGATATTTCCATACACAATATTTGAAACACATTCACTGCACTCAGGCGATCTCATTATTGTAATTGTTATCATGGTAATTGTAATCATTTGTATGACTTTGCATCCTGTTTTGTTTTACTTCATATTAAGGCCATGCAGGGCATGGAAAATGTTAATCATACATTGTGATTTCTGTCTTGCCATTGTGGTCTTACTTTCCACAATCATCCTCCCTGATGAAGCCAGTTACAGTGAGTTTGTACAATTGAAAAACAAAACAATGGAGGCCATTAAAACTACAACAGAAGAAAATATAAAGAAATCACAGGAAAAGCAACAGGCAGCATATGTGAAAAAGGTGCAAAAGAAATACAAAAATGTTGTGTATAAAGTTGGAGATGAAATTCTTTTGGCCAACATCAGGAAATGTGGAAGGAAAGGTGGCAGAATGGAACCTGATTTCTCTGGACCCTACAGTATAGAAACAATCGGTGGAAAACTTGTAACACTAAAAAATCACGAAGGAGCAATATTGAAAAACAAATATAACATCAGTCACCTAAACCCATACAGAAGGAGCACACAACCCACTACACAATCCAATAGTTCATACAATGACCATCCTTGTGTGAAACCAGTCAAGCCCACTCTAAAATCTCAGCAGTCTTTGGACAAGGCAGATGACCCAGAGGCAATCAAGCAGAACTTGCCAAGACCCTCTGTTATTGTTTTTGCCAAAAACTTGCAACAACACATTGATGGCTCAGATGACAGCACTCCTCCCTCTGACAAAAAGGACACGGGCACCACAGGCAAAATACCAACACAGGAAAAAAACCCTAAATCGAAAGGAACACCACAAGAAGAAGGTCTTTTAACTACAAAGTTCTTAGTTTGACTTGTCCAGTTGGCCGGTTTGGCCTTGTCCAGTTGGCCGATTTGGCCTTGTCCAGTTGGCCAGTTTGGCCTTGTCCAGTGTTTGTGTGTTACATTTACTTTTTACCTGTTTGACCGGTTGGTCACAAGTTTGTTGCTTGAACTATAGACGGGTGAACAAAATAACCGCGTGGTCAGTTGACTGTACACAATGCAAAAACTATAATGTAATATAAAATATAATATAAAATGTAATATAATATAAAAAATATGTTTATATATAAACAGTATGTATAACATTATGAAAGGGTGTGCAGACCAACTATTTTATTTAGTCCACCCTCTGTATATTCCATGTTTTATGTTTGCATGAGTTCAGTTTGTCTGGTTCATTACAAACTGTTTAGATATTTCTTGCTTTTGACTATTAGTCTGATGGACCGTTTTACTGTAACACTAACAATATTTGCTTTTTAGTGATGATGCTCTGGGCTGCAAAGGACAGTGGGAGGGTTGAAGCAGTTGTTGGCCCATGCAAACTTTATGATTATTCTTTTCGCACCCTGCGGGGGAATGAGTGGCTTTCGGATGAAGTAAGAGAAGGAAAATAAGTTGTTCAACATATTAATACTGTAGTTTTGCATGTTGCTTATAAACCTGTTGTCTACAGGTAATTGATGCTTATGTGCACTACATTTTGGAGAAACAACAGGCAAGTATCAATTATGACAACAGTTAACGTTTGGCCATTTTTGAACTACATATTTAATCTATAAAAGACAAGATTATTTCTCTTTTACAGAAACCAATACACCAGATGTGTGCAGTTGTGGCAACATGTTTGTTCACTGGCAAATTTCGAACTCTCATGAAGGTTACTAAATCAGAACATAGTGTAACATTTATATCTTGCATGATTAAGTATTACTAACTTACTCTTAAACCCTTACCAGAGATGAAATTTCCTGTGGAGCAGAAGTGGGTATGCCCTGTGAATGTTGGAGCCCATTGGATACTTGTGGCGAGTGTTCTTAAAAGCACATAGTTTTTGCAAAAATGAACGTTTGCTTATATGAATCTGTTGTCAGGAGATATATGCTCTACTCCTTATATCATATAAGTAGGAACACTATATCATTGTTAAACAGTAAATATTACAATTAAACATTACTTTTATTATTTTATATTATTATAATTATCATAATTAAAATTATGCATGTTTGATTGCATCAAAATATTTGTAGGTTGTCAACATTCCTCACAAAAAAATCATTCTGATGGACCCACTTGGAAATGAAGCCTCCTATGAAAGGAGAATTTTGCGCAACTGGAGGTATCACAGTTTAAGTATACTTTATTTTGTTTAGGAAAAATGATAATGCCTTTACTTTGTTATATGTAAATGTTATGTTTTAGGAATTTTATGAAACAGAGAGGCGATGATGACAACAGAGCTACATGGACAGTAGAAACCCTGCAACACAACAAGCAGAGAGATGGTAGCAGTTGTGGAGTTTTAATTTTGAAGGTAAATGTTTTAAATACTTTTCATTGATGCTTTTAAACCTATTCCAGTTTTAAAGCAATTTGTTGTGTCCAGGTGTTGGTTGTGCAGAAGGAATCATAATGAGACAGCCATCATTGCTGTGTGTTATTTGTTGTTGTGTACTTTGACCTTGAATGACCTGAAAAGCAAATTTTAATAAAATTGTTGTTGTTGCTCCGATTTCTTCAGCTTTAGTTCTATACCACCAACATTGCATGTCATGGTGTATTGCCCAATTGAAGATATGTACTCATATGGTGACAAATTTATGGTGAAATTTATATACTTATTTATTCTTATTTGCAGTTTGCTGAACATCTCCTTTCAGTGGGAGACATCAGTGCAGTTCAGACGACTTCAGATTTTGTGACATGTGCCGATTGTAAATAGCCTGTACCCTCCTGGAATTTCAGGGTGGGTTCTAGAGTAATGAAATATCCACAATAATCATCTAACGGTGTTGCCTCAGTCACGCATATTTCATGATATAAGCACAAAATGCTTATGGGAACTTCTGTTTGTTTAGGCAAGGCATCAGACTACTGTGTCATTTGCTCCATGTTGGAAGGTGATGCTGACAAAAGCCTAATTGAAATGGTAAATTTTTGCAGGTCATTAAATATATACAACAAAATCTATATAAAGTTGTATTACTTATCAAGGGTTACAGTGTTACACACGTGTACACACATAAACGTACACACTAACAATTGCAGTTGCATGTAAATTGTTATGCACATGTATTTGAACAAACTGTACAAATATTTTTTATTTTTTTCTGTCTGCAATAGATTCTCTCATATTGCTAATTTATTACTTTTTTATACTTATAGGTGCAGTGTGACCGGTGCAACAGATGGGCACATTTTCATTGTGCAAATTTTGATCCTAAGAATCAGTTTGATTTCATTTGTACAAAGTGTTTGTGAAAGTTTCTTTTTCTTTTTGGCTACCAATAAATATTTAGGTACGAGTACTTTTGTGTTGTCAGTTTGTCCAGTTCCACCACAAAATAACATTTGCTCATTTATTTGTTCTCTATTCTCACTTCACCCCATACAGCTGTGCTACCCTGATGTGGGGTAGGACCTTTTTACGTAGTGCAGTTCAATTCAAAACTACCCGTTTATATGGGTAGGATTTTCTGATAAAGTAGGAAAAACCGATGGTTATAACTATAATTTTGCGCTACGGTAGGAAAATCTGATAAGGTGGGATAAATCGTAAGAACACCGGCTGGCTAGGGTTTGTTTGTAGCCTATAGCATGGACACCCACCCGTTTGCCCTGCCTCCTCGAGTAACACTGCCGACGTCTCCTCTCCCGGCCACCGGCATCAGGCGACGCCGAGGACTGAAGGCGTGGTCTTCGCAGCAAGCCGAGGGCGCGAAGTTTCTCAAGCACATCATCATGCATGTTGGATGTTGCATGATTTCTGAACTGTAACCGTGTCTGGCGGTTGTATACATGGACACCACTCTGTCCGTGTAATATGAAGAATCGGGCTAAGCACTCGAATAGCACCAGTTGTAAAATTCAGCGTGGGAGTTGTGTGATATTGCAACGCTGCCATATTGGATGTAATCTTCTGCGTTAAAACAAACTTATTTCAATGTTTTATTCTAACATGTAATGTGGTATGCATTTAATTACAGTCACGACAAAACATCACAACTATTGTAAAAGTTATAAAAAGCCTTACCTTCCAGTCCAACAGCAATAATGGACACGAAGAACGCTGTCAAATACATCTAGCTCAAAGTTTCACTTTCACTTCAACTCGTGCAGTTCTATCCCAGTGGGCAAATTGATGCCAAAAAATGTCAAATATTTATGTCAAAAATACGTCAAAAAAGTCAAAAATGCAAATCAAATTGACGTCAAAAACTTGACGTCAGTTTGACATCCACATATTGACGTCTTATTTTGAACACCAAAATAATGACACAAAAGTAATTAAAGTAAGAAATATTTTATTTATCACGAGTTTGGCCCTTTTGGACACTTTCTTAGTCCAAACACACCCACTGTCTATACCAGCTTTATTCCTAATTAGGGTCACAGGGGTCTGCTGGAGCCTATACCACCCTGCCAGTCCATCACAGGGTCATACATATAGACAGACACACTCACTTTTATGGCCAATTTAGAATTACCAACCAACCTAATGTACATATCAAACCCAGGAGTGGTTTGTATTTTGGAAATTAAATAACATTGAACTATGTGAGACTATTTCATTATCTGCTATATGTTAAAAGTTTTATAAGCTATAAGTGAAACTTTTAAAGTGCAAATATGTCCAGAAACGATATCATTTGGTTAAAATGTATGTGATAGCAAATAATTCAAACAGCAGTAGGGAATGAAATGTGATTTAATTCATCATTGTGTGTAAAACACCAGCACCCTATAAAAATACCCTTTACAAAAACCTAACCAACCAACCAACCAACCAAAAATAACCGCAGCCCAATTAAAACAAACAAACAAAAACAGTTACCCATATAAAACTGTTAAGTGAGTTTTTTTTCTTCTTCTGTGTATGTCTACATTCTCATTTCAAATGGAAAAAAAAATTAGAGGACATGGAGGACATAAACAGCAAATCTCTAGGTTTAAAATAATGCTCATTACTTTTAAACTTATAAGGATAATGTAACATTTGACATTAAAAAAACATCTGTTAACATGATCTTTAAGACTAAGCTACATTCGAATACTATGGACAGAAACATCTAGTAATAAACCATTAGACTTCACCAAATGGTGAAAGGAAAGGTTTGAAAACGTCTCTTTATCACAGTCGTCCTGGTGAATTTGGGAACAATCTCCTCATAAGACACAGGTCTGGTAGCTTTTGTGTGAGTTACTGTATATGTTATTGAACAAATCTCCTCAGATGAGTCAGGAAGGCTGGACTGAAAGACTGGTCATCTCAGGAAAATCAAACGTCATACCAGGAAGACAGCTCTGAACGAACAAGAGGAAAAAATCTGTGTTAAAAAAACAAACAAAAAAAAAACCTAGCTAGATAATTGTTGTGGTGCACTGTGTATGCAAAAAAAACAAAACAATTGATTTTATTTTATTTTATTTTCCAAAATGTAACAGTCGGAAGAAAAAAAAGTATACATTTTCCAGTCTAATAAAACAAAAATAAGTGAAGATAAAATGAATTACATTTTAAGGTTCATACCTCAGGTGTTTTTACTTTCTCATCTTCAAAATTGCATTTTATTCTGTTTAAAAATGATAACAGTGTGACTTTCTGGAAAGTTCTCACATAAAGTTGAAAAAACAAACAAACAAACCCTTACCTGTCTTTTACTCTCATCCCTGTATATATCATATACAAAACGCTGTTAGGTATGTATTTCACAATTTCAGACAAATTTGCATGAATTCTAAATTAAGGCTGCATTTTGTTAACACACCAGTGAATCTGTAATATTTTTTTTATATTATATTTCAGTTTTTCTTGAGGAAAATTTCAAATTCTTGTAATATTATAAAAATCTCCCTTATTCTTGTCAGTGTACAGAATTAATAATTGCTTGTTTTAGACAGTACTCACAGGCATCGTAGATTTGCAAAACGAGCCAAAAGGAAACAAACACAGTTTCAAGGGTTAAGACAATCACACGCATATCTCCTATAGTCCGTGCTCCTGCTCCTAGAAGACAACAATACAGTGATTTTACACTTTAATGTACATTTTACTGTATTTCATGTACAAATATAAACAGGAAACCTGATCTAAACTGGATTCAAACTTTGAATTGTTGTTGGACTTCAAAAGAGTGAAGATCTACATGCCACCTATATTAGCATAAACCAACATTAAACATCAGCTTATACAGGCTAATACAGTGCAACCTTGGCAAACAAATGCCCTTCCTTATGAATTTTTTGCAAGAAATTTGCTTCGGTATGCAAAACATTTAAGGCATACGAATGAACTGAACGCCGGCTAAGTTGCGCGTACATGCAGGAGCCGTTTAAAACTTGTTTAAGTCAGTTGAAAGCCAAACGATGCAAACCAAAGTGAGTTGACTAATTTTGCCAAATTTTATTCAGTCACTGAAAGCTGTTTGGAAAGAGTCAACATGAAACCAACATTGCCTTCGGCATTCGTTCAAAAGCTACATGATTTTGCAGTGTTTTTTTTTTTTTTTGACAGATTGGTGGCGTGGATGGTCTATTTTATTTTTAGCCCAAGCTTGGTGGCACGACTTCCTGTGAGGACCCTTGACCCTTGTATATTGGGAATATTTTTGGGTTGCTGGAACGGATTATCTGCATGTACATTATTTCTTACTGGAAAATTCGTTTTGCAATACAAATTATCCCTATATTAACTCACCTTCAGACTAAATTAAATTTGTATGCTGAGGTTTCAGAGTATATTAAACAGGAGGTTTTTTAAATAGGATGAATGGGAGTTCATCCCAAAACCTCTTTTACCTTCTAGGCTGAATTTCCTGGTTCAGAAGAAAGAAAGAAAGCAGTTTCACCAGTCAACACCTGATCAAGGGATATAATTGAGATCCATACGCTAGCCATAACATTAAAACCACTGCCAGGTAAAGTCAATATCACTGATTGAGCTGCGAAGGGATGGGATACATTAATGAGAAGTGGAACAGTCGGTTCAATAAAATGATGTTGATCTTAAAGCCAACTGGTGAACCAGTGAAACCTTTGTTCCGGGAAAGACAATAAAGACTGTTTTATAATGAATTTGTAGTTTGTAATGGTATTTTACATTACCTGCTTTCACGGTCAGTTCTATGATGAGAGCGATGGCATTTACAGTAGTGAGACCTACAGCTCCAAACATGTAGATCATAACATGATGGAAATCTGTAATTCAGAACACACTAAGTTAAAAAAAAAGTTAATGATATTATTAGAAATAAGATAACATTTCACATCTAATCAGAACATTTCAGTGCCACGCCTCCAGTGGGCACCCTCATCTAAAGAAGAGTCTAGAGACACTTCCTTGTTGGTCCTGCTCATTTCTTGTTCTCAGGTTATTTAGAGCACAGTACCATTACAAAGATTTGCAAATTATTAAATTCTGAGCTGCTGTCTAGTACTCACTTGGCCATAAGAACAGTATGTCTCTTTCCTTGATCCGCTGATTGCGCTCTAGTCTGCAATTAATTTATGTCCACTGTGTCTTAGACATGTTTAATTATACTGATAAACCTTCTATAAAAGAATCCTCTCAATACCCCAGAGTCTGGTTTGTTACATTAGAAGATTACAAGAGTAAAAAATAATGATTAGACTCACCAGGTAAATATTTTGGATGTTTGAACAAACACGTTGCAGCCAAAATGTGGATCAACGGCGTGAGCGCCAAATATCCAGAACGATCTAGAACAGAATTCATCAACTTGGTTAAAAAATCCATGCTTTATTCAGTCCTTAAAATTTGGGTTTCCAATTAATCTTTTTAAAGAATTTTGAGACTTAAAAAACTCCTTGAACTTTCTGTATTTTTCTACAACAAAATAGTTGAAGTCAGTGAAATTATTTATTTACTTATTTATTTAGATTTTATCTATCACTGTCAGGAGGTGGAAAAACTTGTGAGCTAATCGGTTAACAATTAGCATGTTCTTCCATACTAACCCACAAGTGTCAGAAAAACAAGCCAACTATTTGATAATCTTTAGCAAATTATACCAGTTTGGACAGAAAAATCAGTAAATTTCCCATAAAATAAAGGTGAATGTGCATTGAAACAGTAAAACTGATGCTGAAGTTGTAAAAAAAAAAATATTTACAATTTGTAAATAAATTTTACATCTTATCTCAAATCTTACAGAGATAATTTTGTACCTTTAGCTTCCACGATGATGTTTACATAGCTGAAGTAGACAATGCAATGGACAGCGATTACAAACACAACCATAACACTGCAGCATAAATCTGAAGAAAAAAAAGGTTTTTTAACGAGTATCTACAAATACAGTGACAGTGAAGATAATTAATATCCATGCTGAAACCTATTAAAATGACTACTAGAATGTTCTTTCAGTTAACCAACATTTAGTCTTATGAGATATAAAAGTAGAATCTAAGCATGGATAAAAGGATAAAAAAAAAAATTCTTATACTTACATCCGATTTTTCTCCATTGAGCAGAGCAGCAACATCGTCTCTGTCCTCGGTAAAGACGCAGCAGACAAATCAATAGGAACCACGCAAATATAAACATTACACCTTCGAATAAAATCATCCAGCCTGAAATTATGGGAGGAAAAATGTTAATATATTCTACACATACACGTGTCTAAATAAAATTACTAAACTCAATTAAATTAGAATGAAATGAATGTTTAAAACATATCATTTTATGTTCTACCAAATATTTTATAAAGTGTACATTATCATGCACTCTACATTTTTCTTATACGATGTAGCAACTTACCTCTTTTAACAAAAGCCTCTAATGTAACAGAGAAAAGAATAAAGACACAAATTTGACCCAGGCTGAATATCAGCACGATAAGAGACGACAGAGCGATTTGAACATCTGTGGAAAAATTATAAATAAATATATAACGTATGTCAGTACATGATGAATTCTAGTTCCAGTCCCAGTCCCAGTTATGACACTTACATCCGAAAGGCTTTCCTTGAAAAAAGTGCCTTTGTAGAGTGAGGAGCATCAGCTTCACAATGACGGAAGGTGCTAATACACAACTGATCTGGCTGATGGCTAAAAGGTCCCAGGGGTACAGTGTGTATGGTTGTGGGGCAGATTGAACAGAAATGGACAGGAGTTTAAATTCAGTTTCATGTGTATGGAACCTCTGCATACAAATGGCCTCCCTTAAGAATTTTCGATGTTGAGCATTTCCACCCTTGGCATGTAATGCTAATATTTTTGGGTTATCTGCATTTACGTTATTTCTTATGGGGAAATTCATTTCACAATACAAATTTTCACCTTAAGAACTCGCCTCCTGAACCAATTAAATTCGTATTCCGAGGTTCCACTGTATATAAAAAAGCATGGCAGTACTCACAGACATGAGGGTCTCGATTGTTACAGAATAAAAGTCCAAATAAAGCTAGGTTGAGTATTTCTAGGCACACGGTCAGATGTATCCGGAGACCACAGGCAGCTGGAGAGGGAATAAAAAAAAATCTTTAAAACCTGATTCATAATTTTTGTTTCAGAGGATTTTGAGGGTTAATAACAGAGATAACAGAGATCCCAAGGCTTTTGGTAATTAATATACTAGTGTGGTGAGGGTTTCAGTGAATCTAGAGTTGGTCCCAGTAACACTAGTGGGAGAAGTCACCCAATTGGGCCACCAGTCTGCTATCCAGTAACTTGATCTCAGGATCAAACCCTGGAGCTGTGTGGTAGCAATTCACCACTGTGTGCCACCACCAGTGTTAATCACCATTACTAAACAAATGAAGAATAAGTCTCCTTACCTAATATAACAGCAGTGACAAACATCAACACCACAAGGATCGTCAGTACTGTGACAGAATGTCCTAGTGGTCTCTGTATGTAGGCAATATTCCCAAAGAAAACTGAGTGAGAGATGAAAAAAATAGATGGCCACTGTAATGCAGTCAGTATTTTTAAGCAAATAACCATTTTTCTATGTCTTATGGTAAATATTTTCCACCACATTAATTCAGTGCTATTATTATTGATAAAAGATACCAGGATATCACCTATTGTGTCAAGCAACATATTAAGTAGAACTATACGTTTTATGTTCTATGCATCATCACTTTGGCTCCTTTTACTCTACTCTCATTATACTGTGTCAGGCCTTTAGTGTGTAGCTTGGTCTCAGCTTAGTCAGCTTATGACTTCATTTAGTGTTTAACCTGTAAGTGCATTGTTTGTATATTTTCTAGAATGGCTGTAGTAACAACATTTCTTTATTATGTTTGTGTGCCCTTTTGTCTGGCTGTGTAAGTTGTCCTGGGTTCAGACTAGTCTGGAATCCAGGTGTGTCCCATCAAGCTGTGCTAGGTTGGGTTCTACTGTTCATCGGTCAGCTACTAACTCAGCTCTTGGTCCAGTGGCATATTTTCCTCAGTATATCCACATTGCCTGTTGTCTGGTGAAGCACAAGATATTGAATAGAAGCCATGAACAACGGGGAAAAAACAATGGATGGCAATACTAAGAGAGACTAGTTTCTTACTTATTAGTTTCTTATAATAAAGCCATTGAGGTACAAAGTTCACTACTGCTACCGACCCAGCCTTCAAGCCTTCTGTCCTGTCTGTCTTCTGTAGTAACTCTCATGTGAGGAGTCAGGGAAGATTTTGCTGTCTTGATAAAATAGGACGAGAATCTCTGGATGTTTGTCTGTCCTTTTAATGTGTACATGTGAATCTACAGAACAGTTCAGTATGACATCCTCACCCACAGAGGCAAAGATGGCTCTGATCCTGTTACCATAAGACCCCCTGAAAGATTGCAGAAGACAGAAACAGGAGGACAAAATCCCACTGCAAGTAACACTGCAACAGAGCAAGACACCAATATTTCTACATGAAGTGCAGCAAATCTGTAAATAATCCATGAATGAATGATTCTCTAACCGTTTATTTGCAAGATTTCAGAATTCAACTTGAAATTACATGGTACATGAGATGAATTCTTTCACAGCTGGAGAATTACCACCACAAATAAAGTTCCCAAGATATGCCAATGCAGGGATAGTTCTAACTTACCCCTCAAACTGCCACAGGTGGTGTTTAAACACTTGGACACCTTCTGCTTGCATGTACACACATTAGTGTGGAGACCTTTAACCTTGTAGTTGAGCTACATGATGGGTAACAGAACCAAGCAAGATGATCACAGAACCAAGCAAGATGTCTGTCTAAGCAGAGGTTTGGGCCACCAGGTGAGGTGCAGGTCATCACCGTGGTCATGAGCATGCTATTATTGTGATGGAAGCTGATATTGATTGATTAAAAGTCTAGTTTAGGCCACAGACCTGTCTAGACACTAATGATGTGACCACAAGTTTCTTATAGATCTTTCAGGACTTTAGGTTTTAATTGCTGAACCTACTCAGTACTTTGTTTCTCAACTCACTGGTTGTGTGCTCTGGTTTATTGATATTAATGATATTTCTGTTTTGAACAGAACTGTATTGAGTGTGTATCTTTCTTTATTCTGCCCCTTTGCTTTTGCCCCTCTAGCTCCCAATAAACTTCTTGCACTTCCTGCATTTGTTCTCGAAACCTCATGGTGGCATGTGACATTAAAACCAAATCATCTGTTTCTGTAGTAGAGTGATTTTTCTTGACAGCTTCCTGGTTTTGTCCAGCCCCTGGGGGTTAGGAGAGGTAAAAGAGAAATTTAGATTATTTACATCATCATGTTCTATCAACCTTGAATATCCATCAGATTCTCAGCGAGGAAATATTGGCCATAACTGATGCCATTTTATAGTCTAGTGTTATGTAGTGTTATATAGTCACACTGGGACTGCGATAAAGCTCTGGACATGTGAGCACATGCACAAAACAAGGTATACCGGTGCTGAAACACCACCTCTGGCAGTTGTCCATAAAAAGAGTTGTGTCCATTGTGCACACTAATGGAAGCCATCGGGTCTGCAGCTGTAAATATTTCAATATCCAAAATAAAACATTTATTTATCCTGTTGCTTACAATCAAATTTCTTACCTTTAGATTGGACTGTAGCATGCATTACTGACTAGTTGCATTACTATCTAAAGCTTCACAAAAGAACATTTAGAACACATGAACCCAGTTGTTTTTAAGTTCTACTGCTAGACTATTAAGGTTCTCATAGTCCTGCTTACAAAATGTCAAGTCCACTCGCTCGCAGCTTAGCAGGTTAGACATGCATATTTTACATTCACTGTAACATTTCTAGTAAACACTGTTTCTTCAGAACTGCTGGTAACTGTGTTTTTTCCCCCACATTTCCTATTACGTATAAATTCTGTCAGAACCGCTGGTGGAACAGAACCTCTGATAGAATCAATTCATTATTGATATTTGACAGGTATTTTATCTATACCCTGCAGAATCACACATGCTGACAAGTTCATATCGAAGACCTCACATATGAATTCTACTTTATATTCCAACTGTAATTCCATCAGCTTTACAGAAAACTTCCCCTTGCAGATTTCAGAAAAAAAAAAGAATTCTCCCCAGGTATCTCTCACATGATAAATCAGAGGTGGTATCATTATCTTGATAAAGCTGGAAAAGAGCAGTTTGGTCTCCATCTGTCCATTTCCAGCTGCTTCTTGCATATTTAGAGTATGAGTCAAAACAACCACTGTTTCAAACGGTAAAACAATCACACGCAGATCTCCTACAGTCCGTACTCCTTTCCCTAGAAGCCATTGGCACAGTTTATTGTATACCAACAGTATATTAGCACAGACATTAAACTTTTAGAAAAGCTTTCTTCTGAAAGATTCCTATTCTCTTGACATGACACCTGACAGTTCATAGGACATGAGCTGGCAACTATATCAAATAATGATTAAAAAAATAAAGAGAGATGAATTTCAAAAAAATTTCATAAAATTTCATTCCTGAAAACATCAACCAGATGAGATCTACCAAACTGATGCTCTACTACCAAGACATGGCATCTTGCAATCAACTTAGTATTGAATACCAAAATCTCTGTTAATGTAGCATGACAAAGTGTTCTGATACCTGCTTTTAGAAATAATTCCACGACTAGAATGAGTGAGTTTACAACAACGAGTCCTACAGATCTGAACATGTAGATCATAATGTGAAGAAACTCTGTAATAAAGAACAACTTAAAATTTAGGAATAGTATTCTGTTGACACACATGCACAAACATTAAAGTAAAAAAATTTACTATGTTTTATTTTTGGTTTTAAATCACACATAATAATAATAATAATAATAATAATAATAATAATAATAATAATAATAATATTTTTACACTAACCAGGCAAATGTTTTGGATGTTTGAACAAGGATGTTGCTGCTAAAACATGAAGTAAAACTACCAAAGCCACATATCCAGCATGATCTAGAAGTATCACAAGACATTTCATGTAAATTATAAAAAGCAACTTTTAAACTGACAAAAGTTTGTTTTTTTAATTTTTTCACAAAAACTATGTTAGATAAGTGACAGTATTGTAAGTGTGTAACTGTACTTCAGGTTATTCAGTACCTTTCCATGTTTCATGGCCTCTGAAGAAAAATGAAGGCAGAGTGCACCGATTGCAATGATCAGAAACAAGACAATGACAACGCAGTCCGGTGGGGTGTTGATGGTTGGGTGTTGGGTGGTGGTGGCCATGGTGGTGGTTGGGGTGTTAGGTGGGATGGTGATTGTTGGGTGTTAGGTGGGCTGGTGATGATTGGGTATTAAGTGGTGGTGGTGATGGTGGTGCCTTGTGGTTTTGGGTGGTGGTGGAGATGGTGGTGGTTGGGGTGTTTAGTGGGGTGTTGGGTGGGATAGTGGTTGTGATAGTGATGGTTTGGGTGTTGGGTGGTGGTGGGTGTTGGGTAGTGGTTGCTAAAAAAAAAAAAAAACATATTTTAGAGATTATTATGAGAGAGCCATACTTACATCCAAGCCCTCTCCGTTGGGCGCAACATCCCAGTCTTTGGCTTTGCAGCAGACAAATCACTGCTAGCCATGCAAGGATATAGATTACTGACTCAACAGGAAAAATCCATACTGAAACCAGGAACATTGACTGATTATTACATAGATAAAAAATGTACATTTACATAAATATACACAAATAGCCTTAATTGTTTTGAAATTATATGAGATTATAGTAGCTATATTTAATAAACTCTCTAAAATGAATGTGTGCCACTCCATGTTTTATAATGTAATCATTAATTATCCACTTTTCCTACAGGAATATTGGTATTTCTCAGAATTTTTAATAAAAATGTGATGGTAAAATCAAATCATAATTCCCCAAAATTAGCTAAGCCCCAGAAGTCGACAAGTAGCAGCACAGACAGTCCAGTCCGGTTTCCATTGACACTTACATCTGAAAGGTTTCCCTTGAAAGTAATGTTTTTGAAAAAACAGAAGAATCATCAGTGCCATGATGAGGGGTGGCAATGCAGCAGATATCAGTATGTGGTCCATGCATGGATTGTTCACAATACGGATTGAACAGAGTATTAAATGATGGGCAAAAAGTGACCAATAAGTATCCAGAACTCGTGTCCAATTCCGATGAATTTTTTTTTAAAAAAATACAATAAACGGGACTTACCAAAATTGTCTTTTCTAGATTGATTTTTGATTGATTTTTTGTTATTTTTCAGAAATCCACATGAAAGTTCATTACTGAACACGACAATGTAATAAATACACAATGCATATTCTTCCTTACCTAAAATGACAGCTCTGATGACAGACACAGCTATTACCACCGCCATTAATCTTATCATATGTTCATATGCCGTCTGAGCCTGAAGCAGTTTATCAAAAAAAAAATAAAAGAGAAATAAAAACAAAGAAAATCAATAAGAAACATGGCACACAATAAGCAGTGTTTATTACTGCAAGACATACATCACAGCTCAGTAGAATTCTCTTCTTCACATGTACCAGCTTAGGATGTTGGGATCAGAGCACGGTGGCAACTATGATGCAGTGCCTCTGGAGGAGACAGGGTTAGGGGCCTTGCTCAGGGGCCCAAAAGTGGCAGCATGGTGGAAAATGGGCTTCCCCCAGCCTTCCAATCAACAATCCAGAGTCTTAACCACTTGATCTAACACTGCTCTTATTTTGTATATTATTGTAACGTGTTATCTCATGTATAGCAGAATGTGGAATTTTTGTCTGTCCCAGAATAGGGTCAAGGCACAGATTAATACACACTGAAAGTATTTATACCCCTTAACTTGTTGCACACTTTATTGTGCACACTTTATTTAGTCGTAAGAGCCATTTCTCCTCATCAGCCTGGAATGGAATGACCGATAATAATAAAGCAAAACCATATTTATAGAATTTTTTCAAAAATTAATTAAACAACTGAAAACAAACCATTTGCTCAGAAGTCACCATGCATTGCAATCTGAATTGATTGGCTAGAGTTTTGAAAAGCCTACAATGAATGCCAAGCCATTGTACATTCCATGGGTTTTGGATGTTTGAACGTATGGAACCCATATTCATGGGTTTTGGATGTTTGAACGTATGGAACCCATATTCATGGGTTTTGGATGTTTGAATGTATGGAACCCATACAGTCCATGGGTTACAGGCTTAGCTGGTAAATATCTTTATAGTGAAACATGGCAGCATCATACTGAGGGGGCTGTTTCTCAGCAGCAGGGACAGGAAGATGGATAACAACCAAAACAACACTGGAATGGCTTTAGGGCAGGTTTCTGAATGACATAAAGCTCATCAAACATTTGTGGAGAGACCTGAAGATTATACTTCAAAGATGCTCTGCATTCAATATCCTGGAGTTTGAGAAGATCTGTTATTAAGAATGAGCTAAACTGCCCAGATAAATGTGTGCAGAGCTTTTGGAGATGTAATCAATATTAGTAGATGTACTTGCTGCCAAAGGAGCTTCTACAAAATTCAACTTAATTAAGGGTCTAAATAATTTTTATGAATAAAGTTTTTGATTTTCAGTAACTTTTCGTAAAAAATAAATAAAATTCATTTCATCATTGTGGTTTAGCGTAGACTGATGGTAAGAAGTGTGCCACACATAAAGGGGCCTGAATATTTCTGAATCCACATACATTTTAAACTTTGTTAATCATTAATATATGGAAACTTCAATATTAAGAATATTAAGAAGAATTTATAAATTTTATATTTTTAAATTATATATGTATTTAGTTCTCTATACTTACTAGCAAGTGTTATCAGACAACAACGACAAGCAACATTTATTTCAAATAAAATATTTTACTCACCTGAACATGTAGCCATTGCTAGAATGGAGTAGTAAAGCGGTACAGCCAAAGACTTCACAACTTTTTGCACAGGCTCTGTTCAATAAATTAGCAAAGTTACTTGTTCTAATGTAAAAGTAATGCAGTTTTATACAAAACATGTTGCTTTATACATCATAAGACCAAAATACTTAAATGATTCTTACAGGGTAATCCGTCAAGATAAGGCGGGGGTCTTCATCAGCATGATGGGTCGTCCGATACTGACAGCTGAACAAATGATGACCTCTGAGAAAATCCCTGTAGCGGGAAATCAAACCAAAATTCAGATATTTATTATATATAAAATGCTGTTGGAAATGAAAATGACTGGACATGAATTTACCTTCTGATGACCACAATCCAAAAGCAACACAGACGCAGATATTTGGACAAAGAATAAGCAAAGCGTACATCGTCATGCATTTCCTGTTAGGAACTGAAAGAGAAAAAATAATTCAAATTATATGAATCATATAAATCACACTTATATGACTGCAAGATTATTTCCTACTAATATATATACAGTGTGCAGTGAAAATACCATTCCTTCTCAAATTGTGGAAAGCAGGAAGACACAATTCCATTGAAAGCAACAGTGCAACAGAGCACAAAGCTAATATGGATACATGAAGTGCAGAGAAACCTGTAGGAATGTGATAAAGTAGAAGTTACATTTTCAGGAGAAAATTTAAGTGGTGCTTAGCACACATGTCTGAATGAAAAACAAAATGAGTGCTATTACCAATTCTTTCCAGAAACACAGTGGTAAGTCCTGACATGTTCCTGGTGTGGACCTCACACACGAATTCTCCTTTATCTTCCATACTTACATTCATGAGCTTTAGTGAGAAGTTTCCTTTCGGGATTTCCGAAGAAAAGAAATTAACTCTGTCCTGTTAACTCTCATGTGAGAAGTCTGAGTAGATCCTCTTGTCTTGATAAAGCAGAACAGATATGTCACTTTCTTTCTCTCTGTCCATCTTCTTCCAGGTCACTTCTTCGATCTCGCTGGCTGGTACACGTGGATCTACAGAGCAGTTTAGTATGACATCCTTACCAGCAGTGGCAAAGATGGCTCGCTCTGCCCCTGTCACCACTAAATGCTCTGAAAGAACGGAAATTTAGAAGAAGATTGTATTATATGGTAATTGTAACATAGACAAACAAAGATAATGCTAGTTACTTACTTACTGATATTTCTAACTTCCATCATGACGTCATGGCTTGTATTTACTTTACATCTGTAACCTCCAGCATCTTCTTCAAGCACATTTTTGAGTAAGATAGAGAAGTTCCCTTTCAAGAGCTCATCTTGAAAAAAGGCGACTCTGCCTTTAAACACCTGACTCTGGAGATCTGGTCGACTTTTTCCTTGTTGGAAGAGGCTGACTAGAGCATCTGAATCCTTCTTTCTCCATTCCACCTGCAGACCTTCCAGAGGCAGTGGGCTTTCTATAAAGCATGGCAGGAGGACTGAACCTCCCAGCTGGGCCACAACTGGACCCGAGGGGCCGTGGACATGGAGACCTGGATTAACATCGAACATTGATCCATGCATGTACAGAAATAGCTAGGAATTCATTTCGGACAACCTCAGACAACCCTTTTAAATTTTGGAAAAGGTCATTTTAACATGTCAAGTGAGGAAACTTTGAATAAGTATACATGTATATACAGTATGTAAAAAGAACATTAATAATCAGGATTATATTTAAAATCAGTGTTAAAGTATAAATTGTAATAAATGAGTACAAAAGATTTACCTTCATGTCCAACAACAAAAAAGAACACCATAAAAACTGACAAATGCATCTACCGCACAGGTTTTCACAACAGTTTCACTCCAAATGACAGAGGTTTGCACATACCTGGATTTTTTTACGTGGGTTTTATGCTATAAGGAACTTGTATAAACTAGTATAACAAGATTCAAAGGGGGCAGTTGCTAAAACCTCCTTCGGTAGATGGTGGTCTTCCATTGATGCTATGTATAATATAGGTTAATGAGTAACATTATAGCACACACAGAATCAAGAAATTTATGTTAAAAAAAAAGTTTTAGTTTACTAGAGTGTTCCATAGGACCAAAGTTATTTCTTTCTGAGATTTCCATCTCTATAATGAGTGCAGAAAGGTATTTGGCACTAAGTCCCAGAACTAGCAGCAAATTATCCATAGTTGCCTGTCTAGTTTTACTACGTTCCTTTGAAAGAACATGCAGAAAGTGGTTTGAAGAAAAACACAGAAGATTTAAATTGTACTTTTTAAAAGTTTAAGAGCCATTGGGGAAAACTTGGAGGATGAGGACGGGGTATACACACTAGTACTACATATTTTATTGCCTTTATTACTGCTCAGTATGTTCTGACATTAAAGCTATGCCAAATGGCTTCAGTTTTTCATGAATTATTAGCAATAAACTAAACAAAGTAAGTAAATAAGTATAAAAATAAAACCATATGGTTCTATATTTATTACACATATATATTATTTATGGTATGGCTTTTAGGGAAAATATTTAACTGGTGCTTAGACAATAGAAATAGACATTCATGTGAAGTGGAGTGGAGTGTGTGTGTGTTTGGCCTGTGACTAGCATAGTCCAGGGTTTTGACTCCCATGCAGTCTGGGTCTGAAGTCCATAAGTTCGCTTTATGAGAATGTCGAACAGAAAAAGAAAGTGGATAAGCATTTTTATTTAGAGAGTTATTTGGGTAATATAAAGTTTACAGAACATCACATTATAAAAAAATATAAACCAACATTTTAAAAAGAGATAAAATCAAACTGCCAGATCAAATGATCACTTACTTATAGACTGTTAAAGACACCATGTCCTCATGTCTGTTAATTATATCTCTTTACTACAGTTGTGTAATTTTTTTCTGTTTTGATTACTATTTAATATCTGCTGCATAAACTCAAATGTAGCTCTTCTAAGATACAATAACATCATCTTCTCACAAAGCATGAGCCAGAATATTTCTGGAAGATTATGCCTTTGTCCATTTATTTGAATCACCTCAAATCAGTCAGGGTTAGAACCAGGATTAGGGTTGGACTGCAAGAACCTCCATCTCCGCAACATGGAAAAATCATACAAGTTAATGAGGATGAAACTCAATTCATATTATTATCATATAATAATAATAATAATAATAATAATAATAATAATAATAATAATGATGATGATGATGATGATGATGATAATAATAAAATGGGAGAAGCTAACAAAAAAAGCTAACAAGGAATTTTATAAGTGTTTAAGTTAACTATTTTTGTGCTTTTAATTTTCATACCTCATGTCCTGCTGTTGTCTCATCTTTAGAATTTGATTTTGTTCTGTGTAAAAAAATATCAGATTTGTGAAAGATTTGTCTTACAGTATTTTATCCTGATTGACAGGCCCTGCTGGAATACTTTTATTAAAATTAATTTTTAGTAACAACCAAAATATGCTTACCTGTCTTTAAATCTCATCCCTGAATCATATTATAAATAACATAGATTCAGACTTATAGGAATTCACAACAGTAAATAATGCATTAATTTAATTGTAGATAGATAGATAGATTATTGTAGATAGATAGATAGATAGATAGATAGATAGATAGATAGATAGATAGATAGATAGATAGATAGATAGATAGATAGATAGATAGATAGATAGATACATTGCATTAAAAAACGTCTATAGAGCTAATACATAATTGCAGTACTCACAGGAATCGTAGATTTGCAAAGCAATCCAAGCAAAAAAATACACTGTCTCAAGTGGCAGAACAATCACACGGAGATCTCCTATAGTTCGTGCTCCTTTCCCTAGAAGCCAATAATACAGTTAAATCTCACATTTGAGTGCATTACACAACAGCTACTATATCAACCAGGAAGTGTGAAGGCTAACATGTGTCCCCCAAAGAGCATCAATGCCGCCTCCGACATCCCAAGCACTTAAGGTGGGCTGGATTTCTTTTCAATCCTGTTTCCTTATTCCTACACAAGCACAATTTGCTCATGAGTTTTGTTGTCTCTCAACTTTAGTAGATTCCAGAGCTGCAGTGAATCTGATTTATGGACACCTCATAAATGAACACCCCCCAACCGTGTCAGAGAAAGCTACGTCACACATCAAACCACCCCCATAACCCTCAAAATGTGACTTTTTCACACTGAAAATCTGGCCTTTTACATCATCTCCTCTCCATCAAACCCCTTCAACTTGAGGTTTCCCCAACTATCTAGGCAAGATAAGAAGTTCGTTCAATGGTCCTCCTTATGCCAAAGCCACTGCTTCCAGTGCCAAGTGACATGCCAATACCTGACGTCCTTGAGTCTTGGGCTGAGGAAAAGTCAATATCCCTGAGAACCTTGCAGCAGTCTTCAGCAAGGAGAGTGCTAACAAGCTGCTGACCAACTGCCCTTGGGATTGCTCCATTGACTGTCCAACACAGTGCCCCCCAAGCTTACCAACTATCACTCCCAGAAAGCCAAGAGTACACCTGTCCCTCCAGGTCTTTTGCATTTGCTGTGTTCTTTGTGGAAAAAAATGAGCAAGGCTTGCAGCCCTGCACTGATTATCGAGCCCTCAATGCAATTACTGTATGCTACCCGTATTCCCTTCTGTTTGTCCCATCAGCCTTGGAACAACTCCCGGACAGCATTAGAGGGCACTATGAATACACTAAATGCCATACAGCCTGACTTACACCCCTATGGTATTCCAAGCCTTCATCAATAAAGTCCAAGACCTAATCAACTTTTACATAATCGTCAACATCAATGACATTCTGGCTTATTTTCCCATCATGGAGGATCATGTTCACCCCATCATCACATGCCTGATGTGACACCACCTCTATGTGAAGGTGGAAAAATGTGAGTTCCATAGAGACACTATTTTGTTCCTGGGATACATCATTATTCAGCAAAGGGTGAAAATGGACCCATGTAAAGTATGAGCAGTGACAAAATGGCCCATATACTCCAATGTGAGCAAACTGCCATGTTTCCTAGGGTTTGACAACTTCTACATGCACTTCTTATGGAATTACAGCTCCATAGAATACCCACTTATGTCACGGGCATGCCAGTCCCAGCAGCACTACCTCGCTCACAGTCACCTGTTTACTGATCGCGCCACCTGCACTTAATTTACCTGGTGCCTATTTAAAGCGCTCACTCATCAGTGACAATGGCGAGTATTAAGACTGCATTAGTTAAAGCCACTAGTCTCCTCTCTTGCCTAAGAGTATTGTCCAGTCTGCCTGTTTTTGCCTTTTTGCCTTTTTTGCCTGCCTACTTGAGTTTGCATTCAGTTACGTTTTACTTTCTGTTTGTGTTGGATTAAAGTGGCACTTGCTCTCTGCTTCCTGTGTGTGTGTGTGTGAACTGTGACAGAATACTCGCCCCTCAACAAGTTAACTGGGTCCTACCTGCGAGATGGAAGGTCAGCACGACGGCACGCCTCCTACACCAGATCCGCAGCAGCTGCAAACCGGCCTGTCTCCTGTACCTGATCCGGTTGCTGCACTGGCGGCCGCGCTACAGCAAGCCATACTATCCACAGTGGCTCCCCTGGCCTGTCCCGTGGCCAAACCAGCATTGTTCTCGGGTGAGGTATCGGAATGTCCTGGATTTGTGATGCAATGCCAACTCTATTTTGATGTTGTTCCGCAGCAGTTCCCCAACAACCGTGCGAAGATCGCCTTCATCCTCTCGCTACTGTCCGGTGAGGCCAGACGCTGGGCAGAGGCGCTGTGGACAACCGAGAGCCCAGTCTTCGCCTCCCTAGCTGACTTCCTGGCCCACTTCAAGGCGGTCTTCGGCGCGAGCGTGTCTGCCCTCTCAGTTCATGATGAGCTGTTTACTCTGTGGCAAGGAAAGAACACCATCCGGGAGTACATGCTGCGCTTTTGCATGCTGGCGGCATCCAGTGGCTGGAATGAGGCGGCGCTACTCGCGGCTTACTGGTGGGTTTATGGCCCGACATCCAACAGCAGATGGCGATATACAATGACTCTGCCAGCCTACAGTCCTTTCTGCTGAAGGCGCAGAGTGTGTCCCAACATCTCGCCACAGTCACCGTCAAAGGGAACAACAGATCCCATACCTCACCCCATGAGGATTTCTCCACACCAGAGCCCATGCAGATGGATGAGTACCATATGTCCACAAGCGAGCGGCAGCACATGCTCCAGCATGGACTGTACTGTGGAGAGCCTGATCACTCCATCCAGACCTGCCCAGTTCGTCCTCCCCGCCCAGTGGTGAGTACAATCCACCTTAGTTCTATAATAACCAACCCGCAGTATCATGATGCCACACTAATGCACGGGTCTCAATGTCATGCAGTTACCGTGCTGTTTGATTCCGGCACATCTGGGAACTTCATCTCCTCTCGTGTCTTATTCACCTGCCACATCCCACGTCTACGAAGCCTGATGCATTACAGGATTACGACCATTCAGGGAAAACCGCTGGGTTGCGGGCTGATACAGTGGATCACCCCAGAATTGACCCTCCGACTCGGCTTTCGAGGAGACGCTCTCACTCCTGGTGTTGGAAGACATCATCCTGGGGTGCCCCTGGTTAGTGCTCCACCAGCCCTACATCAGGTGGAGCACCGGGAGCATCAATCGATGGAGCAACTATTGCTTCCAGTCATGTCTACGAGCACTCCCCATCCTGGTTCCCATGACAGGCATGCTGGGGGCAACCAGTGTAGAGAGCCCTCACCAGAATGCCGAGGTGGACATCCCTGTGGAATACGGGAGGTACAGGGATGTATTCAGTAAAACAGCCGGCGACGAAACTGCCACCACGTCGACCCTGGGACTGTGCCATAACCCTTCTGCCCGATGCTAAGATGCCCGTGGGGCGTGTTTACCCTCTGTCCATCATGGAGGAGTACGTTCAGGAGGTGCTACGTCAAGGATTTATACATCTGTCCACCTCCCCGGCGGCTTCCAGTTTCTTGTTTGTGGGCAAAAAGGATGGAGGGCTTCGGCCGTGTATTGACTACAGAAACCTGAACTCACAGACAGTAAAGTTCACTTACCCCCTGCCTCTGGTCCCTGCAGCGCTCAAGGAACTCCGTGGAGCTCGCCTTTTCACTAAACTCGATCTGCGGGGCGCCTATAACTGGAGTGGAAATGAATGGAGGACGGCCTTCATTACACCTTCTGGGCACTATGAATACCGGGTCATGCCGTATGGTCTCTCCAATGTGCCTATGGTCTTTTAGAACGTTATGAATGAAGTCTTCTATGACATGCTTGTGATTGTGTACATTGACGACATCCTCATTTATTCATCCAACCGGTTGGAGCTCAAGCTTGAAAAGTGCGAGTTCCACCGACCCATCATCCAGTTCTTGGGCTATGTCTTCTCCGCAGGGGGCATCGCGATGGATCAGTCCAAAGTGGAAGCAGTGAAGAACTGGCCACAACCTCACACTATTAAAGATCTTCAGCACTTCCTGGGGTTTGCGAACTTCTACCATCGCTTCATTGAAAACTTCAGTAAGCATACCATGCCTCTCACCTCCCTTCTACATAGCAAGCCCAAATCACTGCACTGGATGCCATTGGTGCTCAAAGCCTTCCAAAAACTGAAAGCGACCTTCAGCTGGTTCAAAGCGATTGCACCCATCTTAATCCACCCAGATCCTAGTCAACCCTTCGTAGTGGAGGTGGACGCTTCGACTTCAGGAGTAGGGGCGGTATTGTCTCAGAGAGGAGGTGACCCACTTGCACTCTGTCCATGCACCTCCTTTTCTAAGAAATTGTCCCCGGCGGAGCAGAATTACGACATAGGCAATCGGGAACTTCTCGCCATTAAGCTGGCCCTAGAAGAGTGGTGGCACTGGTTGGAGAGAGCTAACCACCCTTTTGAAGTTATCACTGACCATAAAAACCTTCAATACCTCAAAGAAGCGAAACGCCTGAGTCAGCGACAAGCACTGGGCGCTGTTCTTCACAAGGTTTCGCTTCACTGTCTCATACCGACTGGGAAACTGAAACACCAAAGCTGATGCGCTATCCCGAGTCCATTCACCCGAACCTCAGCCGGAAGAAGACATGCCCATACTCTCTCCTGATCTTTTCATCTGCCCTCTCTTATGGTCCATAGACGAAGAAATTCGTGCCGCCTCCACTACCGAACCTGCCAAAGGTCCGGAAGGGAAAACCTACGTCCCAACCTCTCATCGCTTAGGGTTAGGGTTGAACGCAAAGTCCAAGAGATTGCACGCTACCTCCAAGCATATTGCCATGACTGTCAGTATGACTGGAGCCAATATCTCCCTTGGGCCGAGTACGCACAGAATTCATTCCACCAGGAAGCCACCGGACTCACTCCGTTTCAGTGTGTACTCGGCTTCCAGCCGCCTCTGTTCCCATGGTCAGGTGAACCATCTGAAGTACCAGCTGTTGACCACTGGTTCACAGAGAGTGAGAGGGTCTGGGAATCAGCAAACATCCACCTGCGCTGCGCGGTGCGCTGACAGAAAGGCCAAGCAGACTTGCGGCAGAGAGAAACTCCCCAATACCATACGGGTGATAGAGTCTGGCTCTCCACACGGGACATCTGCCTCCGACTCCCGTGTAAAAAGCTCAGTCCACATAACATCGGCCCCTTCACCATCCGGCAGCCAATCAACGAAGTGACTGGATCTTGCCATCCTTTCACGTTTCACTGTTAAAACCATTCACTAACCCTGTTCTCTCTCCTTCCACAGAGCCTCAGGTGTCATCACCACCCGAGATTGACACGGACGACACCGTCTACCAGGTCCAGGAAATCCTGAATTCCAGGCGTCGAGGCAGCCGCCTGCAGTATCTGGTTGACTGGGAGGGGTACGGACCAGAGGAAAGATCCTGGGTGGACCCCGATGACATCCTCGATCCATCACTGGTCCACAAATACCAGAGGCAGCGGCCGCCCCTGTCGCCGTTCCCAGACATCTGGAGACGTCCGTGTGTGTGTGGGGGGGGTACTTTCACGGGCATACCGGTTCCAGCAGCACTACCTCGCTCATAGTCACCTGTTTGCTGATCACGCCACCTGCACTTAATTTACCCGGTGCCTATTTAAATCGCTCACTCGTCAGTGACAATGGCGAGTATTAAGACTGCATTAGTTAAAGCCACTAGTCTCCTCTCTGTTTTTGTCTTTTTGCCTTTTTTGCCTGCCTGCTTGAGTTCGCATTGAGCCTGAGTTACATTTTACCTTCTGCCTGCCTGTGTTGGATTAAAGTGGCACTGCTCTCTGCTTCCTGTGTGTGTGTGTGTGAACTGTGACAGCTTACCAGGTTCCTATGGGGCAAACCCAGGCATCTCCACGACAGAAAACACCAAAGGTGCTTTGAAATTTTGCTCCTATCCTGAAACACCATGACCTACGCAAACCTTTCGTCACTCCCTCCAGGAGTGGGGTGAGGGCAGTGCTATCCCAATGCCATTGTGACCCCAGTAAACTGAATCCATGTGCCTTCCACTCCCAGAAAACTCCCACCAAAGCCAACTATTATGTTGGCAACTGGAAACATCTGTCTATTAAGCAGATTTTGGTGGAGTGGCAGCACTGGCTCAAAAGGGCAAAATTCCCATTTCAAGTAATATCTGACCACAAAACCCTTGAATACATAAAAAATGGCAAGCAGCTTAACCTCCATCAGTTCGGGTGAGCCCTATTTTTCACATGATTTCACCACTCTTGATTCACTGTGACCTACCGACCAGGGACAAAAACAGCAAGGCCAATGCACTCTCATGCCTCCACAACCGCATAAACCAACGGCCACTCCCTAAATGCATCCTGCCTTATGCGATCATCCTAGCACCCGTGTGATGGGACATCATCAAGGAAATCCAATGCTCTCAACAATCACAAGTTCCCAGTCCAGAGTGCCCGCCAGCCAAACAATATGTGCTGAACAGCCGCCATCTGTTCCAAGTCAGCCAAAAAATTTGTAAAAAAATTTTACACTCAAGCTCCCCTTCCTAAGCTAGGCCCCTGTTTCATTGGGCCTTTTAATATCCTGAGGCAAGTCAACCCAGTGTCATATCGCCTACAGCTCCCATCCTCCTACAGTATCTCCCAAACCTTCAGTATTTCTCTCCTCAAGCCTGCTCACAACCATCCCAACAGGGAACCCGCCCTGTTTTTTTGAGGGAGCCCCAGCCTACACCTTTGTTCTCTGCTTGACTCCTGACATCGCCAAGGCCAACTCTAGTACCTGTGGACAAAGAGGGATATGGCCCAGAGGAGAAATCTTGGTTCAATCCCCATGACATCCTGGACCCAACCCTTACTAACAAATTTTACCACACACATCCCAGCAGACCCACACCAAGACCCGATAGGCTGACCCTGTCAGAGAACACCTTTGGGTGTTCCTAGAGGGGGGGCTCTTTAGCATTGTGACCTGCACTGCCTCCTCCAAGCCCCTCACACAAATATTGAACCACTTCCGGGTCAAGGTCACCTTTGAGGTATTGGGTCATTTAAACAGCATGCATGCCAGGATTTGGCACAAAGTATTGTCAGTTCTACTACATACCAAGCCATTTATCTGATTCATTGTGTTTGTTTCCTCTGTATGAACAGTGCGTTGTTTCTCGTTTTTTTTTTTAAGTTTTGTGATTTAGATTTGTCTGTTCACTTCCTCACTAATGTATCCCACTGTCTTGCATGGCAGGTGCCATTGTAATGAGATAATTACCACGTGTTAGTGGTTTTAATGTTATAGCTGATCAGAACCATGTGTTATATTACAGTTTGATTTCTGTCAGTCTCAATAAGATTCTAACCACATGTTTATGATGGAATCATACAATACCTGCTTTCAGGATCAGTTCTGTGGCAAGAACAATGGCATTTATAGAACTGAGACCTACAGCTCCAAACATGTAGATCATAATGTGAAAGAAATCTGTAACTCAGAACATTTTATGGGAAAACAGATTCATTAATATACTAATGATTAACTTACAAATGTGCACATGATGAGAAACAAAAAATCATTAATAACTCGACTCACCAGGTAAATATTTAGGATGTTTGAATAAGCAAATCACTGTCAGAACATGGACCAATGGAATCAGAGCCAAATATCCAGAACGATCTAAAACCATCATTCAGATATCACCAAACTCATGAATTTTTTAACGTTGAATTTTAAGTATGTTATTTTACTGTGGTCTATAATACTTGAATATTTCTAGTAATACTACTATTATTATCAGTATTATTTTCTGACTTTTATAACTTGATTTATAAAAAATGTAATACTTGCAATCTTACTTCAGTATACCAAGAGAACAAAATCTTAAATATTTTTAGACCTGCAAAATACTTGTTAAAAATCTCACATATCTCCTTTTCTTATTTTGATCTATGTAATTCATAAAGATAATAATTCCTATTAAATAACTAAGTATAATTTCTCAGTACTACAGGTAAAGCCTCAGTGTAATATGGAGGAGGTATTCTTTTATTGTGAAATTTTGTACCTTTATCTTTCATGGTAATGTTTAGATAATGAAAGGAGAAGGCAGCAATTGAAATCATTAAAATTGTAATGATGACAGCGCAGCATAAATCTGAAAAAGGAAATAAATCAGCAACATATACAGTCAATGACAGTGACGTTCATAAACGTTAACATTTTTTTACTGAATTAATTACACAAAATTGCTTGAATAAATTATTGAAGTTATTGTTTGATCTTCTGACTGCACAGGATATGGATATGGTAATGGATGATTAAACTTAAAAACTTAATATTAACTAATTGTAACATTAACTGGAATGATTCAAATACAGAAGATATAAAACAAAGCAAATTATCTAGCAAAGACTTTAAGCATGCATGAACACAATTGAAAAAAACATACTATGACACAATGGTGGGCCGTCAGGGCCAGCAAGGCCTTCTCTGCTGGCCTAAACAGCAGTGATCTGAATCACTGACATGCATTTCAATATATTTAATATATTTTTCCATGAATGTGTGTTAAATTATTCCTATAGAGCCTATTCCTATAGTAGCCTATTCTCTACATTCCATAGCTTTTCTCTTGGTTTCACTGTTTCCAGTAGTGTATACTTATGATAAGAGTATTTATCCAATCGTATTTCAGCCAGTGGCTGACATCATGTGTTGCCGGGGTGAAAGAAATCTGCCTTAAGGCCTTCAGAATCAATAGTGCAGGCGCCCATAGCATAAAATAAGTGGCAATGAAATTGTTACATTAACCAATCAGATTTCGAGTTGGCATAACTGGGGCCATCTAGCAGGCATACGATTACATCAGCAATTTCCCGTCCTTTGATTGGATAATTGGAGTAGTTAGCGGCAGCAAACCACCCATATACATTGTTTCTATATTCTCTGCATCTCATTTCAGATGCTGCGTCCTCCGGAGATTGCAGTTTGCTGCATACAGCATCAAGAATGTCTTTTTTGAGAAAAGTAACCGTAATAAAATTGACTGTTCCTTGAGAGGTGTGAAATACTGTAGCCTAATTTCTTTTTTACTTTGCTATTTAACAGTTGATTAGTATCTATTGCCTTGGCGTCATAATGATGGTATAGAGGTGGATTAATTTAGGAAGGACACCAGTGAAGGCCTAGGTGTGAAATGCACGGCCCGCCACTGCTATGACAAAAGTATGATAAAATGTTATCACACTTACGTCCTATTTTTCTCCATTGATAGTTTAAACCCTGTCTTAGTCCTTTTTGACGACGCAATAGATAAATTACTCCTAACCATACAGCTATATACATTATACCTTCAGACAGAAGAATCCATCCTGAAAGCCAGAAAAAAATCAAGTAAGCCTTCAAAAATATTGAAATGAAATCATCTTTTCTCTCAGTAAAACCCATCTAGTGGTCTATTATGTAATATATTGCCCTTTTTTGCTGATATGCTAAGATTTTTCTGTAACACGTCACAACACATCCCAAACTCTGCCTGATAATCATCATTCTGAGTGTAAAATCATATATGTTTGGTTTGGGACCCATTATAAGCATCTTCCTGTCAGTTCTCTCTTGGAAAAAGGATACATTCTGTTGTGTTTACTCAGCCTGCCTATCGCTTTGATAACTCACTTTTTGCACTAATGTATATTTACAATTTTTTTTTATCAGTTTTCTAATACTCTGACTATTCTTAATTTTTTTTTTACTTTCTGTAAATAAAACTCCACACTTGCATCCAACCGACTAGCATCTGCTTTGTGATATAACATTACATTCTCAAAAAATTATAAAATAGAATTCTACATTTTTTAATACTAACTCAATAATGCAGAAGTCATAAAATGTACACTAATAACAAAATTTGTATTAAGAATATAGAATCCCTTTGTATTGTATTGTATAGTATAGTAGACAGCTACAATAACATCAATTTGTACAAATATTTATGAACATGACTATATAAGTCCTACATAAGTAATATACTATAATAACAGATGTACCTTTGGCAAAATTCTCTAGTGTGATTGAGAGAAGAATATAAGCAATAATTACACCAAAGCTTAATGTAGCCACAGTAATTGATGGCATAACAATATGCACACCTGAGGAAGAAAAGGAAATATATCATACATGTGAATAAAGCACATTAAACAATTGGCCTGGAATCTCAACTCTACAAAATTCAGTACATACTGAATTCAGAAAGCAGTTATAATGCTTACATCCAAAAGGTTTCCCGTGAAAAAGGTGACTTTGTAGAATGAGGGCCATCATCATCCCCATGATCTGAGGCGTTATTACAGAAGGTATTTCAAAGTTGTCTAAAAGTCGAAAGAGATGTTCATGAAGGTAGAGAAGGTAGGACAGACACAGTTCTACACAGTTTAAGCCTCTTAATTTTAGGATATTCCGTACACACCATTAAAGCAGTACTCACAGTCAAAATCTGCAATATAGCTTCCGAAAACAGTTCCAAGCAATGTAAAGTTCAACATCTCAAGGCACACAGTCAGATGTGTTTGGAAGCCAAGGATAGCTGTGGGCAGAATGGCCACTTTGTATTTTTTGTTCTCAGCAAAAATAGTACATTTTAGGGATTTTCACACTTGAATCGTTAATCCTGGGTCATCCTAAACCCCGGATAAACGTTTCACACTGCTCATACAATACATCGGAATAACAGTTAATCCTGGGTATTCATTAACAGATGTTTCACACTGTAGATTCCTAAACCCTGGGTTAATGTTCATATTTGCATGTTTGCAGTGTTACTGTCACTGATTGGATGAACAGCAGGCAACCTGTTTACACGGCTTTTCCTGCGTCTTGCCAGTTATTAAAAAAATGCTGTAAGAATAATACAATCTCATCACTCCAGTTCACACACTTTCTGTTTTTTGACATTTTCTTACTTTTCTCTCACCGGCTGCTGTTTACATGACTCTCGTTTCCTGTTACTGATGTGACATGAGCCTCACTGCTCAATTTACAATTGGCTGTCTGTTGTTAAGTGTCCTGCAGCAACAAGCAAACACCGCTCCGTTTCACACTGAACAAATTTAGCACCGCAATGCAGGGTTAACATGCAGTGCTAACCATGCTCCGGAGCAGGGTTTCATAACCCCGGGTAAAAGTGCGAACACCACTTTCAAATTACACGTATGAAACGTTTTTTTACCCAGGGTTAAAAGAGGTGTTTTGAACAACGATAACCCGGGGTTAAGTGCAGTGTGAAAAGCCCCTTTTTTTCAAAAATTATAGAAACCACTCCACAAAGCTGGGCTATATGGAAAAAAACACTTTAAAAAATTACTCTGGACTCAAAATTTTACTCTCTGGCCGACTAAAAATGTGGAAATCAACACAATTATACATTCCAAATAAGACTTAATTGAATAAAAATTTTGACATGAGAGATTTTGAAATTGAAGTCACAATTTTGGGAATTGTAAATACTCATTTTATGCTCATTTTCATGAATAAAATGTTTTGAGCTGACTGTTCATAACAGCCCTGATCAGAAATTTTTATAAGAAAGCAGCCAGAAATAAATATTCCAACATAAATAAAATCTGAGAGAATAAGATGAGCAGATTCAACATCTGTAAAGTGAAGTAGTGATTCTCTAAACCTGGAAAGGCTTTTGAAAGCTTATTAAGTGCGTCATGTATGTTAAGTTCAGGTTTGCCACAGTACTGCATTTTAAAAATATTCGTTGTGTATGTTATTTTTATTTGGGAATATTAAACATGTTAAATCATTTATTGATTACAGAAATTAAATAATATACTAATTATATTTTTCCTTACCTGTGACAAATGCAAAGATGGCAATCAGCACTGCTAAGAATATCACTACGATTGGAATGAGTTTGAAAATGACCTGAACCCAGGTAAGGTTTCCAAAGAAAACTAAATAAGAAATTAAAAAACATGGATCATGTTTATTTACAGTATATGCAGCTTGTTAACGAAACAATGAAGGAAATGAAAGGAATAAATTAATAATTATGATAATAATAATTATTATTATTAAATGAATAATAAATGAATGCTTATTTAATTACTCAGAGTATATATATTTTAGACATAACTATAGCAATTCGGCAAGAAAGATATTTTTGGTATATTGAAGAATGAACAATTTAATAGAGATCTCTGATTTGAATGGCAGCTGCCTTCAGCTGTGTTTATATTGTCACGGGCTCGCCAACCTCAACCGCGCCCCCGCGCTCCCAGTCACCGGACTTTTAATCATCACCACCTGCACTCAATTTCACGGTGCTATTCAAAGTGTTCACTCACCGAGGGCAGTGGCGAGTATTAAGACAGTTGAAGTGTATGTGCCATAAGTGCATGTTCTGTTTGTCTGCTTGCCTGCTTTTCCTGATTGCCTGAGTTACGTTTTGCCTGCCTGCCCGTTTGCCTTTTCCCGAGTTACGCTTTGCCTTCTACCTGCCTGAGTTAATAAATTACGTTTGGATTCTCTCTCTGCCTCCTGAGTTCCCCTGTTACAGAATACTCGCCCAAAACAACGAATTAACAAGGTCCTACCGGTGAGATGGAAGGCCAGCACAATGGCGCGCCGCCCAGTCCTGATCAGCAGCAGCTGCAACCCGGGCCGCCTCCTACACCTGATCCGGTGGCTGCACTGGCGGCCTCGCTAGAGTGAGCCATACTGTCCGTGACGGTTCCACCGGCCTGCCCTGTGGCCAAACCTGCATAGTTCTCAGGTGAGGTATCGGAATGTGCCAGATTTATAATGCAATGCCTGTATTTTGAGTTCCCCAGAAGTTTCTCGATGACTGCGCAAAGATCGCCTTCATCCTATCGCTGCTGTCTGGCCGGGCGGAGGCATTGTGGACATCCGAAAGCCCAGTATTCGCCTCCCTGGCTGACTTCCTGGCTCATTTTAAGGCGGTTTTCGGTGCGGGCGCCTCCGCCCTTTCGGTGCACAATGAGCTGTTTACTCTACTGCAAAGAAAGAACACCATCCGCGAGTACACGCTGTGCTTCCGCACACTGGTGGCATCCAGTGGATGGAATGAGTCAGCGCTGCTCGTGGCGTACCGGCGGGTTTTACAGCCCGAGATCTGACAGCAGATGGTGGTCTACGATGACACGGCCAGCCTGGATACATTCCTGAGGGAATGCAATCCGTGAGAAAACGTCAGCACCAACTCCAGTGGGGCCTCTGCCTGTACTGAGAAGAATCCGTGCCCGGCGGTGAGTACCATCCACCTCAGCTCTATACTCCATAATCCACGTTACCATGATGCCATATTAATCCTTGACTCTCATACTTATTCCATCAGCGTATTATTCGACTCGGGCGCATCTGGAAACTTCATCTCCTCTCGTCTCCTCTTCAAATGCAACATTCCACAACGAAGGAGCCCGACGCTCTATCAGATCATGACCATCCAGGGAAAACTGCTGGGTCACAGACTGGTACAGTGGATAACTCCGGAGCTAAGGCTGCGCATCGTGCAGACATGTGTGCATGAGGAGACACTCTCCCTGTTGGTGTTGGAGAAGGCTAAAGTGGACATTGTCCTAGGACACCCATGGCTAGCGCAACATCAACCCACCATCCGCTGGAGTAATGGGCATATCGAGCAGTGGAGCGATTACTGTCTCACCTCTTGCCTCCGCGCGCTTCCGTCCCCGACACCTAAACTTGTTCTCCTGGGATCGATGAACATCGAGAGCCCTCCAACATGCACTGAGGTGGACCTCTCAGCCGAGTATCAGGATTACGCTGATGTTTTCAGCAAAGCCGAAGCCACTAAGCTCCCACCACATTGGTCCTGGGATTGCATAATCGATCTTCTGCCTGATGCCAAGATGCCCAAGGGGCACATTTACCCTCTGTCTGTCCCGGAACATAAGGCCATGGACAAGGACATCAAAGAGGCGCTTCACCAGGGGTTCATCCGTCCTTCTACCTCCCCAGTGGCGTCCAGCTTCTTCTTTGTGGCAAAAAAGGATGGTGGGCTTCGACCGTGTATTGATTATCGTAACCTGAATGCACAGACGGTCAAATTTGCTTATCCCTTGCCTCTGGTCCCAGCCGCCCTCGAAGAGCTACGTGGAGCTCACGTCTTCTCCAAGTTGGATCTAAGGAGCATGTACAATCTCATCCGTATTCGACGCGGAGATGAGTGGAAGACGGCATTTATTAAAACATCAGGGCACCTGGTTATGCCCTACAGACTCACCAACGCACGAGCAGTATTTCAAAACTTTATGAATGAAATCTTCTGTGACCAGCTCCACCGGTTTGTCATTGTGTATATCAATGATATCCTAATTTACTCCCCAAACCGGTTGGAGCATATCCACCACGTCTGGCAGGTACTCGAGCGCCTCCGCCGTCACCACATCTTCCTCAAGCTAGAGAAGTGGGAGTTTCACCAGACTGTCGTTCAGTTCCTGGGATACATCATCTCCTTGACAAGTATCAGGAGGACCAGTCGAAAGTAGTGGCGGTGAAGGATTGGCCACAGCCACAGACTGTTAAGGAGCTACAGCGCTTCCTAGGGTTCACGAATTTCTACCGTTGCTTCATCCAAAATTAAAGTATGCACACTGCACCCCTCACTGCATTATGTGGACAACCTAAGACTCTCAAATGGACAAGCTCCGCGGTTGAAGCCTTCCAACTGCTGAAAGCCGCCTTCTGCTCCGCTCCTACTCTACTACACCCCGATCCCAATAAATCCTTCATCGTAGAAGTAGATGCCTTGGCTTTGGGGGTAGGAGTGGTGATGTCCCAACAAGGAGGTAAACCTTTGGCACTCCGTCCATGCGCCTTCTATTCCAAAGCCCAGCGGAGCGAAATTATGACATTGGGAATCGCGAGCTGTTAGCGATTAAGTTGGCACTGGAAGAATGGCAGCACTGGTTGGAGGGGGCTATCCATCCCTTTGAGGTAATCATGGACCACAAAAATCTCCAATACCTCAAAGAGGCCAAACGCCTTAATCCGCGGCAAGCACGCTGGGTGCTCTTCTTTACCAGGTTCAGATTCACGGTCTTATATCGCCCTGGCAGTAAGAACACCAAAGTTGACGCGCTTTCCCGCATGTACTCACCAGACCCCCAACCAGAAGAAAGCGAACCAGTACTCCCTCCAGACCTTTTCGTATGTCCCATCCTCTGGGTGCTGGATGAAGAAATCCATGCTGCCACCCTGGATGAACCTGCTCTGCCAGGAGGTCCAGAGGACAAAACGTATGTCCCAACATCCCTCCGCACTGCCCTCTTGGACTCTACACTCTTCACCAGGCTCCGGCCATCCGGGCAGACAGCACACCCTCTCAATCATCCGAAGCAGGTACTGGTGGCCGGACATGATCAGAGATGTTAATCGGTTCGTGAAGGGGTGCTCCGTTTGCGCCGTCATCTCCACACCTTGCCGTTTGCCAGAGGGAAAGCTCATGCCACTCTCGATTCCCCACCAACCATGGTCCCACCTAGGAATAGATTTCATCACCAATCTACCCGCGTCAGATGGCTTCACCACCATCCTTGTTGCGGTACATCGGTTCTCGAAGGCATGCAAACTCATACCCCTCAAAGGCCTGCCCACAGCCATGGAGACGGCTAAAGCCCTCTTTCACCAGGTATTCAGGCACTTTGGCATCCCTGAGGACATCATGTCTGACAGAGGTCCCCAGTTCATCTCCAGGGTGTGGCGCGGGTTCCTAAAACAGCTGGGGGTATCAGTGAGCTTGTCTTCTGGCTATCATCCTCAGTCTAACGGCCAAACGGAGAGAAAGATCCAAGAGATTGGACGCTATCTCAGAGCGTACTGCCATGAATGCCAGCATGATTGGAACCAATACCTGCCCTGGGCCGAGTATGCGCAAAACTCAGTACATCAAGAGACCACCGGGCTCACTCCCTTTCAATGCATACTCGGTTACCAACCATCTCTGTTCCTGTGGTCCGGCGAGCCATCTGAAGTACCATCCATTGACCACTGGTTCCGAGAGAGTGAGAGGGTCTGGGCTTCAGTGCATGTCCACCTGCCGGCAGAAGAAACACGCCGACATAAGGCGCAGGGAGACACCGAGCTACCGCCCGGGCGATCGAGTCTGGCTTTCCACATGGGATCTCCACCTCAAAATCCCCTGTAGGAAGCTTAGTCCTCACTACATCGGTCCCTTCGATGTCTGGTGGCGCATTAACGACATCTCTTATGAACTCATCCTCCCTGCGCGCTAACGGATCTCACCGACTTTCCATGTGTCTCTCCTTAAACCGTATACTAACCCTGTTCTCTTTCCTCCCACAGAGCCTGAGGTCGACGCAGACAACTCTGTCTACCAGGTCTGAGAGACTGTGAACTCCAGACGACGCGGCGGCTGTCTGCAATATCTGGTTGACTGGGAGGGGTATGGTCCCAAGGAAAGATCATGTGTGGACCGGGATGACGTCCTCGATCCAGTGCTGCTCGCCGAGTTCCATCAGCGCCGCCCAGATCGACCTGCTCCCAGAGGCCGCAGTCGCCACCGCGGTCGCTCTCGGATGTCTGGAGACGCCAGTGGAGGGGGTACCGTCACAGGATCACCAACCTCAACCGCCCCCGCGCTCCCAATCACCGGACTTTTAATCATCACCACCTGCACTCAATTTCACGGTGCTATTTAAAGCGCTCACTCGCCAAGGGCAGCAGCGAGTATTAAGACAGTTGAAGCGTATGTGCCTTAAGTGCATGTTCTGTTTGTCTGCTTGCCTGCTTTTCATGATTGCCTGAGTTACGTTTTTTCCTGTCTGCCTGTTTGCCTTTTCCTGAGTTACGCTTTGCCTTCTACCTGCCTGAGTTAATAAATTACGTTTGGATTCTCTCTCTGCCTCCTGAGTTCCCCTGTTACATATATCTATTGGGAAATAAATAACAAAAAATGTTAATGTTTCTGTTAACACCATGACAGTGCTGTATGATTTTTATATTCATAATATATTACAACTGTAACCCTTGTGGTGATGTGCTAAAAGTTTTATTAGCAATAAAAAAAGCAAGAAAGTAGCAAAGCAATAAAGGAAATAGTATAATAAATCAAATTAATTTTGGGAACTAGGGGTATGAGGGGGTTTAGCCGCATACACCTACTTCAGTGTAAACTTACATGAACATGCAGCTATTGTTATACTTATATGGTAAAGTGGAACAGCCAAAGCCTTCACTGTTTTTTGTAAGCGCTCTGTGAAATAAAATAAATGAGCTGTTTACACATATTTTGTATACATGCAGTGTGCATGAAGATTAAATTAAAAGTAGCTCTACTGAAGGCAAAGAAGTAAAATATTATACACCAACCAGGCATAACATAATGACAACCTGCAATAATATAGTGTTGGTCCCCCTTTTGCTACCAAAACAGTCCTGACCCATCACGCACTGTGTATTCTGACCCCTTTCTATCAGAACTAGCATTAACTTCTTCAACAATTTGAGCAACAGTAGCTCGTCTGTTGGCTCAGACCACATGGGCCAGCCTTCGCTCCCCATGTGTATCAGTGAGCCTTGGCTGCCCATGACCCTGTTGCCGGTTCACCATTGTTCCTTCCTTGGACCACTTTTAAGAGATACTGACCACTGCAGACTGGGCACACCCCACATGAGTTGCAGTTTTGGAGATGCTTTGATCCAGTCATCTATCCACCATCACAATTTGGCTCTTTGTCAAACTTGCTCAAATCCTTACACTTGTCCATTTTTCCTGCTTCTAACACATCAACTTTGAGGAGAAAATGTTACCTTGCTGCCTAATATATCCCACCCACTAACAGGTGCCATGATGAGGAGACCATCAGTTTTATTCACTTCACCTGTCACTGCTCACAATGTTATGACTGATCAGTGTATAGTAATGTTATTCTCTAAATAAATAAATAAATAAATAAATAAATAAATAAAGACCTACCTGGTAACATGCCGAGATAAGATGATGTTTTCATCAAGATAACAGGCCTCACAATACTGACAGCTGAACAAATGATGAGCTCAGATAGAAACCCTATAGAAATTAATCAAACCAAACCACAGTCAGGAACATGGAAGGTGCCATGTATAATAAAAAAAGAGAGAAAAACAAATTACCTTCTGATGACCACAAACAGAAACTCAAAAATATACAGATGTTTGGACAAAGAATCAGAAATATGTGCCATTTCATGCCTTCTTTGCTAGCAACTGAAATAAAGATTGATATTTAGATTTCAATGAGGAAAAAAGATGTTTTTAATAAACAATGTCTGGCAAGTACCTTTCTTTCTCAGCAGGTTAAATACAGGTCCACAAAATCCCACTGAAAGTAACAGTGTAACAGAGCACAACACCAATATTGCTATATGGAGTGCAGCAAAACCTGTAGGAAAAAGCATGGAAATTAAACATCATAAAGATCTGATTAATACCTGAACTTCTGGTCGTTCTTCAGAAAGACAACTCATCAATGATCAGACAGGCACATTACCTACACCTTGCAGAACCACAGTGGTACGTCCTGACATGTTCATGGTGTGGACCTCACACGTGAATTCTCCTTTATCTTCAATCTTCACATCCTTCAGCTTTAAAGAGAAGTTACCTTTTGCAATTTCAGAAGAAAATAAATCAACTCTGCCCTGGTAACTCTCATGTGAGGACTCTGGGAAGATCTCACTGTTTTGATAAAACAGGACGAGGATCTCTGGGTCTCTGTCTGTCCTTTTCCAGGTCACTTCTTCGATCTCACTGGCTGGTACATGTGAATCTACAGAACAGTTCAGTATGACATTCTCGCCCCCAAAGGCAAAGATGGCTTGGTCTGAACCTGTCACCACAAGACCCCCTGAAAGAATGCAGAGGAAAAAGTTTTATAGTAAAATATAAACACAGAATTTATTGCTCTGTTTGTATTGTTCCTTAAATTGACCCTGAGTAGAACCTGGAACATGAACACTGGAAAAATCCAACCTTCCTGCGACCTTCCTACCTGGATGTTCACTCATGTCAGGTAACATGGAGGGGATTGGCAACTGCTCCACGCAGACTCTCCACTGGTGTCCCACAAGGATCAGAATTTGGTCCTCTCCTTTTCTCCTTTACTCACTCTCTTGGCAAAGTTATATCCTAACATGTGTTCTCTTACCACTGCTATGCTGATGACACTCAACTTACATTCTCCTTCTCTCCTTCAGATACTATGGATTCTGCTTAGATCTCAACATGTCTGGTGGACATATCATCATGGACGGTGGCTCTGTCATCCCAGGTAATTCATCCGTAGGCCAGGATCTTGTGATATCCCTGAACAATTCTCCGAACTCCCCTTTGACCTCTGCTTGCAACTTTGGGGTAACCATGGAAAATCAACTGTCCTTTTCATCCCATATTATTAATGTCACATGCTCATGTCAGTTTATTCTGTACAATATCAGAAGGATTTGGCCATTTTGATCCACAGCGACTGCTCAGGTGCTTGTTCAGTCTCTCGTCATTTCAAGACTGGACTACTGCAACTCTCTACTGGCAGGTCTACCTCTGGATGCAATTCGTCCTCTGCAAGTGATTAAAAATGCAGCTGCACGACTTGTCTTAGTTCTCACACACCACCCCACTGCTGCACTCCTCCACTGGCTTCCTGTAGCTGCATGCATCAGATTAAAAAAAAAAGATGCTTGCCTACAATCTTTTTCAATATTACTGCTCACTCTGCACCACGGTCCCTCAGATCTACTAGCACTAGTACTAGTATACATCTAGACTCTTCTCTGTTCAGGCACTGAGGTGGTGCAACGAACCTACCCATGATGTCCAAATAGCTGTGTCACTGGCCATCTTCAAATGACAGATGAAGACATACCTTTTCATAAAAAACTTAAACTAGCTTTTACTTTCCCCTTTTGTTTTATGTATTGTTGTATGTTTTTTTTTTTTTTTAAAAAAAAGCAGTGTTTTACAGTTTTTTTTTTACAGTTATTAGACTGATGGAATCCCTGTTAAACCAGACAGAGACTTCAAAGCACTTTTGTATGTTGCTCTGTATAAGAGTGTCTGCCAAATGCCAGAAATGTAAATCCAATGTTGTGTTTGTTAAAATGGCATGTGTGCACACAGAGCTTCAGACACAACTTTCTCAATGAAGCATACCCATATCCTCAGCCATAGTGTCTTGTTCCCTTCTAAGGGAACCAGGTTACATACATAACCTAGTGAAGAAATTTCTCATGATTTCTTTGGTTTACTTCAGATTAATTGAGTAACCATTAAAGGTAAGCAAAGCTACATTTTGTAACCACTCCCACATCTAAGAGTTAACTAGTTTTGCATTACACAAAACCTATTTCAGTGTTTTATTGAAACATTTAAAGTGTTATGCAGTCAATTAGTTATTTCAGAACATCACAAATATTGTAAAAGCTATAAAAAGCCTTACCTTCCAGTCCAACAGCAAAAATGAACACAAAGAATGCTGTCAAATACATTTGGCTCAAAGTTTTTACACCACTTTCACTTCAACTCATGTACAACTCTATTTAAAAGTACTCTGTTTTTTTATCTAAACTTACACAATGAGGAACTAGTGCTGCAAGTTAAGTGATAAGACCCACATCAGTAAATGGTGAGATTCCACTGATACTGTGTGTAATTTAAGGTAATAAATCACATTAGAGCACACTTTGAAATGCAGAATTTATCCAATGCATACCATTGTGTATATATTACAATCTGTATTTTCTATATGTGAACTTGAAGCAAAGTTAGATTTAATTAAGAGCAAAAATCATTTTGCAGCCAATCCAGGAAGTTGCAGCAACATTTCCAGGTTTGTTGCTGGTCTAGTTTTATTGCATTCACTGGAAGCACATTTGGTAACACTTTAGTATCTAATCACAGTATCTATCTATCCATTAAAACATGAGACATATACTGGTCAGTATTGTCTTGCATTGGTTCATGCTGGACATTAAGATTACTGTAGTACTAATATCCAATGAATGTCTATTCCAATTAATCAGGTAAACCACAACGATCATTTGAATACACAACGACACCAATAATCAGCTCTTATAGAAATCTTATACAAATCTTATAGAACTATGGGTGTATGGGAGACTATTTCATTATCTACTATATGTTAAAGGTTTTATAAGCTATGAGTGAATCTTTTAAAGTGCAAATACATCCATAAATTATATTATTTAGTTAAAATGTATGTGATAGCAAATAATTCGAACAGCAGTAGGGAATGAAATGTGCTTTAATTTGTCACAAATCACAAAACACCAGCACCCTTTAAAAATACCCTTTAAAAAACCTAACCAACCAACCAAACAATTAATCAAACAAAAATAACTGCAATCCAACTAAAACAATCAAAAACAGTTACCCATATAAAACTGTTAAGTTAATTCTTTTTCGTCTGTCTACGTCAACATTCTTATTTCAAGTGGAAAAAGAAATTAGAGGACATGGAGGACATAAACAGCAAATCTCCAGGTTTAAAATAATGCTGATTACTTTTAAACTTATAAGGATAATATAAAAAGATTATTTGTCACATACATATTACAGCACAGTGAAATTCTTTCTTCACATATCCCATCCTTGGAGGTTGGGGTCAGAGCGCAGAGTCAGCCATGATACAGCACCCCTGCTCAAGAGCCCAACAGTGGCAATTTGGTGGTGCTGGGGCTTGAACCCACAATTTTCCAGTCAATGACCCAGAGCCTTAACCACTTGAGCCACCACTGCCCCTAAAACTATGTAATATAACATTTGACATTAAAAAAAATCTGCAACTTAAAATAAGAAAACAAAGTGGAACAGCATGAGATATACAGCTAAGACTGAAAGACCTCATTACCTTCTTTCTAGGTTGTTGAAAACTACACATCTGTTAACATCTTTAAGACTGAGCTACATTTGAATACTATGGACAGAAACATCTGGGAATAAAAAATTAGACATCACTGAATGGTGAAAGGAAAGGTTTCAAAATGTCTCTTTATCACAGTCATCCTGATGAATTTGGGAACAATCTCCTCAAAAGGCACAGGTCTGGTAGCTTTTGTGTGAGCTACTCTATATGTTACTGATCAAATCTCCTCAGATGAGTCAGGAAGGCTGGACTGAAAGACTGGTCATCTTAGGAAAATCAAACGTCCTACCAGGAAGACAGCTCTGAATGAACAAGATGACAAAAAGTCTGTGTTAAAAAAAAGACTAGCTATATAATTGTTTTGGTTTACATGCAAAAAACTATTTTTATTTTATTTATTTTTTTTAAATTTTATTTTATTCTTTTTAATTTTCCAAAATGTAACAGTAAGTGAAAAAAATTTATGAGTCTTAAAAATTTGGAATTTTCCAGTCAAATCAAACCAAACAAACAAATGAACATAAAACAAATTACATTTTATGGTTCATACCTCAGTTGTTCTTACTCTCTCATCTTCAAAATTGCATTTTATTCTGTTTAAAAATGATAAGTGTGACTTTCTGGAAAGTTCTCTCATTTAGCTTTCCAAAAAAAAATCTTACCTGTCTTTCACTCTCATCCCTGTATATGTCATATACAAAGTATTAGAAATGCAACACAATTTCAAACAAATTTGTATAAATTCTAAATTACAACTGCATTTTGTTATATATTTGTAACATAGCAGTGAATTTGTAACACATTTTTTGTATTGTGTTTTTTTTTTTTTAAACAAAATTTCAAATTCTTGTAATATTACAAAAATCCCCCTTATCCTTATCTTTAAATATAAATTAGATATAAAGCATTGTTCTGGAATTACAAAGATTATGGTACAATGCTTTATAAAACGTGTATAGAATTAATAATTGCTTGTTTTAGACAGTACTCACAGGCATCGTAGATTTGCAAAACGAGCCAAAAGGAAACAAACACTGTTTCAAGGGTTAAGACAATCACACGCATATCTCCTATAGTCCGTGCTCCTGCTCCTAGAAGACAACAATACAGTGATTTTACACTTTAATGTACATTTTACTGTATTTCATGTACAAATATAAACAGGAAACCTGATCTAATTTAAAAGTAGGGATTCAAACTTTGAATTGTTGTTGGGCTTCAAAAGAGTGAAGATAGGGCTACATGCCACCTATATTAGCATAAACCAACATTAAACATCAGCTTATACAGGCTAATACAGTGGAACCTTAGCATACAAATGAACTGGACCAAACTGAACGCCGGCTAAGTTGCGCGTACATGCAGGAGCCATTTAAAACTTGTTTAAGTCAGTTGAAAGCCAAACAATGCAAACGAAGCGAGTTTACGAATTTTACCAAATTTTTTTCAGTCACTGAAAGCTGTTTGGAAAGAGTCAACCCACGAAACCAACATTGCCTTTAGCATTCGTTCAAAAGCTACATGATTTTTCAGTCGTTTTTTTTTTTTTTGACAGATTGGTGGCGTGGATGGTCTGTTTTATTTTTAGCCCAAGCTTGGTGGCACGACTTCCTGTGAGGACCCTTGACCCTTGTATATTGGGACTATTTTTGGGTTGCTGGAACGGATTATCTGCATGTACATTATTTCTTATTGGAAAATTCGTTTTGCAATACAAATTATCCCTATATTAACTCACCTTCAGACTAAATTAAATTTGTATGCTGAGGTTCTAGAGTATATTAAACAGGAGGTTTTTTAAATATGAGTTCATCCCAAAACCTCTTTTACCTTCTAGGCTGAATTTCCTGGTTCAGAAGAAAGAAAGAAAGAAAGCAGTTTCACCAGTCAACACCTAATAAAGGGATATAATTGAGATCCATACACTAACCATAAAACCACTGCCAGGTAAAGTCAATATCACTGATTGAGCTGCGAAGGGATGGGATACATTAATGAGAAGGGGAACAGTTGGTTCTATAAATTGATGTTGATCTTAAAGCCAACTGGTGAACCAGTGAAACCTTTGTTCTGGGAAAGATAATAAACACTGTTTTATAATGAATTTGTAGTTTGTAATGGTATTTTACATTACCTGCTTTCACGGTCAGTTCTATGATGAGAGCGATGGCATTTACAGTCCTGAGACCTACAGCTCCAAACATGTAGATCATAACATGATGGAAATCTGTAATTCAGAACACACTAAGTTAAAAAAAAGTTAATGATATTATTAGAAATAAGATAACATTTCACATCTAATCAGAACATTTCAGTGCCACGCCCCCAGTGGGCACCCTCATCTAAAGAAGAGTCTAGAGACACTTCCTCATTTGTCCTGCTCATTTCTTGTTCTCAGGTTATTTAGAGCACAGTACCATTACAAAGATTTGCAAATTATTAAATTCTGAGCTGCTGTCTAGTACTCACTTGGCCATAAGAACAGTATGTCTCTTTCCTTGATCCGCTGATTGCGCTCTAGTCTGCAATTAATTTATGTCCACTGTGTCTTAGACATGTTTAATTATACTGATAAACCTTCTATAAAAGAATCCTCTCAATACCCCAGAGTCTGGTTTGTTACATGAGAAGATTACAAGAGTAAAAAATAATAATTAGACTCACCAGGTAAATATTTTGGATATTTGAACAAACACATTGCAGCCAAAATGTGGATCAATGGCGTGAGCGCCAAATATCCAGAACGATCTAGAATAGCAATTCAGCAACTTGGTTAAAAAATCCATGCTTTATTCAGTCCTTAAAATTTGGGTTTCCAATTAATCTTTTTAAAGAATTTTGAGACTTAAAAAAAACCTTGAACTTCATGTATTCTTCGGCTTTCTACAACAAAACAGTTGAAGTCAGTGAAATTATTTATTTACTTATTTATTTAGATTTTATCTATCACTGTCAGGAGGTGGAAAAACTTGTGCGCTAATCAGTTAACAATCTTCCATGCTAACCCACAAGTGTCAGAAAAACAAGCCAACTACTGTATTTGATAATCTTTAGCAAATTACACCAGTTTGGACAGAAAAATCAGTAAGTTTCCCACACTGTAAAACCAAATAGTATACTTAACTAGAAAAGTGCAAGTACGTTTACTTAATTTTGGCCAAAATGTTGATTTTACTAGACATTGTTAATTGTTAAATTTTTAAAATATATAGTTGACATAACTAACAAACATTAAGTAAAATCACTCAGAATGTTTAAGACGTTCTTTTGAGCATGCGCAATGAAGCACAACTCACCTCCCCCATACCTTGCTCGAGACAACACATCCCCTCCCCCACACCTTGCTCGAGGCAGCAGGTTGAGCAGAGGATTGTAAACTTAGTCTGATTTAAGGTAATTACTGCTATTTTTGTTTTTTGTTTGCTTTTTCATACGTATGGCACTTATTTGAATTGATATTATTTTGTGTTATCTTATCTTGTCTTGTTAGGAACTTAAAACGTGTCTTTACACAAACACTCTTTGGTCCATACATGTCATTATAAGTGTTATACGACGTTTTTTCTTAAATTAGTTGTTTTCCGCATTATAAATGTAAAATTTGCAGCCAGGATGCTTGCTCTTACTTTTTAAAAAGCTTGGTTTTTATTTACTTGAGTAATCGGCCATGCTAATGTGGGAAGTCACTTGCTAACGTTAGAATGTGAAATTCATTAAGGGGTGTGTAAACATGTCTCAATTGCAATCTGCCCTTGTCATTATGAACATTTATTATTAGCATGCCTTTTATAATCTTGTCAGTTATAATGTTTAAGTAGTGGTGTTGGATATGACAATATCAGATTTTTTAAATTAATTTTTTTATAAACCAACCATAGTAGTGTAACATTACCAACCCCAATTTACCGCATTTATCAGTGTTTAACAATGTCAGTACCATAGAATTGCTCATTGTTTGTTACAGTTAATTGTGAATTAAATAATGTTAATGTTACATTACTGAAGTGGCCTACACTGTATAAAAACACTAGTTTATGCTTTGATGTAAAACTTTTTTCTTTTTCTTTAGGTTACCTGTTGTTTATCCCCTGACATGCAGTGGAAATGTAAGTTCTGCATTTTTACACCTGAAAACAGGGCACAACTTCTTAAGCATTATCGCACAGACCATGGAACATATTCTAGAATTGCTCCAATACCATGCCTCCATTCAGACTGCCCATGCACTTTTAAGTCATTTAATGCTTTAAAAGTACATTTATCAAAAATCCATCCCCAGCAAAGCACTGTGTTATCAGGGAGGTCTAGTAGTGCTGTAGTATGTTACAAGTGCCATGTTTGTGACTTAGCTGAGCTATGCAGTGAATCAGATTATTTTGCCCATTTGTGTTCTCATTTAAGGAATAATGAAAAAGTTCTGTGTCCTTTTAAAGACTGTTCATTTGAGACAAATGTGTACTCCACTTTTAACGCCCATAAAAGTAAGGCACATCACCACCACCAATCCTGTGAACATTTTAAATTGGGAATTGTTTCAAGCACACAAGATAGCCCCCCAGATGAAGGTCCCACAGAGGAAGGTACCACAGATGAAGGTCCAGCCCTTCCTCTTATTGACAGGTCAGGCAGTGAAGAGGAATGTGATATGGCAGAGGAAAAAGGCCAGTTGGGTGATACAAAACAAAAGCTTGAACACAATTTGGCTTGCATATCTTGCATATTTCTGATAGCGCCACACAGGAAATTATTCAACAGTTAAATCAAATTAATTTATTGTCTTAGTCACTGTTAAATAGCACAATATGGCAAATTATTGTCAAACACTATGGTGAGGCAGACAGCTCAGTTGTAAAAGAGCTTGTCAAGGCAGTTATTGACAGCAATATGTTGTTACAGTGCACGAAAGAAGGAGGTCCTCTTTCCACAACCAAGAGGAGAACATCATACTACTTGGGAGAATTTCCAGTGGTCATGCCTGTTGAATACAAAATTGTTGATGATGATCAATTTTATGTCTATGTCCCTATTATTCAAATGTTGCAGAAATTTCTGAATAAAAAAGAAGTTCTTGATAAGGTGCTGGCTTCAGGTGAGACCTCAGGGGGATACAGCAGTTACAGGGATGGCACACATTATAAGGATAACTCCTTTTTTGCAGAAGATGATCACAGAATATCTCTTAACCTATACATAGATGATTTCGAAGTGGCCAATCCACTTGGAACCTTGCGAAAGAAGCACAAATTGCGTGCTATCTATTGGATTCTTGCAAACCTGCCAGCAAAACACGTCATCTCTACATACCATTCAGCTAGCTCTCCTGTGTAAATCAAATGTAGTTAAGAAGCATGGCTACTCAAAAATACTTCACCATCTAATTGAACACTTGAAATGTCTTGAACAGCAGGGAGTATATGTTGAGCAGTTGGGATCTTGTGTAAGGGGATCTGTTCTGCATGTCCTTGCGGATAATCTGGATAATGCGCCCACTCATTAGCGGGTTTTCGGGAAAGCTTTAGAGTGAATTTCCCATGTAGGTTTTGTCTGGTCACAAGGGAGGACATTAAAGTCAAGGAAGTCAGGTCAGGGTTTTTTGAAATGAGGACAAAAGAAAAACACCAGCAGCATGTCCAAGATGTTCAACAGGACAGTACTTTGACAGTACAGTATGGTGTGAAGAGTAGCTGTCCCTTGAGTGACAGTTTGAGACACTTTCATGCAATTGGTGGTTTCCCTCCAGATCTGTTGCATGATCTGTTGGAGGGCATTGTCCCTGTAGAGATGGCATTGTGTTTACAGGATTTAATTGGCAAATGTTACTTTTCCCTGGAGTCCTTAAATGGTGCCATCAAACAATTCCCATACAAATTTTCAGATAGGACTGACCAGCCACAGCCTATTCCACAATCGTTTGCAACCAAGAAAACAATAGGAGGAAATGGCCATGTGAATTGGGCCCTTTTGAGACTCCTCCCACTCTTGATTGGCCATAATGTGGGAGAGAATGAACATACCTGGGAAGTGCTGATGTTGCTAAAAGACATTGTTGAATTGAGTATGTCTGTCCAATTTACTGATGACACTGTGGAGTTTTTGAATTGCAAGATCTCTGAACACAGAGCTTTGCTTCAAAAAGTGTTTCCAAACTTTGTTCTGCGTCCAAAGCATCACTATGTAGAGCACTATCCTCAGTTGTACGGGCCACTGAGAAATCTTTGGATGAGGAGATTTGAAGGGAAACATAAGTTTTTTAAGAGAGTGATCCGGGATGCACAAAACTTTAAAAATGTTCCCCTAATGCTGGCCAAGAAGCATCAAATGACAATGGCCTATCACATGGATGGAAGTTCCATTTTCAAACCAGGCATACAAATGGATAGGGTCAGTAGTTCACTTGTAACAGCCTTCCCTGAGAACGTTCAAGAATATTTGCGTCTGAGGAGTCCTAATTGCAGCACAGTGCTTGTTTCACCCAGTGTTACCATTGATGGCATTAAGTATTGCCCAGACATGGTGGTTTCAGTTGGATCTTGTTCAGGTTTGCCAGAATTCATGCAGATTGAAAAGGTTTTGGCCATCAATACTGACATAATATTCCTTTGTAAACCCCAGACTGCTTGGTACGTTGAGTATTTGCGCTCTTATGAGTTATGCAGTTTGCATTCACTGCAAGTTATTCTGCCGTCAGAACTAAACGACCCCTTCCCATTGGCAGCATATATTGTGCGAGGCCAGTTCTTTGTCACATTGAAGCATTACTTCTGCTGCTAAATTACATGCATGTGTTTATCATTATTGTTTCTGTATTTTACTTATTTTATATTGTTTTTCTTTAGAATTTCAGGTAGCTATGATACTTCGCGTTATTGTGCATGATGGTGACATCCGAAAAGTAGTCATTCCCGAAAATCCAGCTGATGTTGATGCCTTGAAGCACATGCTACAGGAGAAGCTGCAAGTCTCATATACTTTCCACGTTCAATATGAAGACCCTGATTTTAATAATGCATTATGCAATGTCGATGACATTAATGATTTGCCAGAAAGGATGACATTGAAAATAATTCCTCTATCCATATCTCCATCTTCAAGTCAGGCAGACACTGTCATTCGCTCAGGTTCTGATGCATCAGAGCAGTTATCTGCAGAACGACAGAGTGAGTGGCCCGAGGATTTTGAAATCCCCAAATTTTCTGTTAACGTTCAATATCGTCTTCGTCAAGGAAATCTCGCTTTTATGAAAGATGGAACTTGTTAATTCTTAATGTTGGAAGAGACATAAAACATGATATACTGGAAAGTCTTGCAGGGGTTATGTACAATTTTAAGGCATATCCAAGAGATGAAGAGTCTGCCCAAGTTGCAGCAGTGCTTATCAGAGCACACCCATGTTTGACCGAACCAGGCTCCTCAACAGGCTCAGCTGGTTGGAAAAACAGCCTGAAGTTTAAAATGTCAAACTACAGAACAAAACTGTGTAAATCTGGCTGTAGTGATGTTGCTGTTGAGGGAAAGAGAGGTGCGACAATGGACGGGATGCTCAAGAAAGGCATTAAAAAACCTAGACGATAAATTTCTTGCCAAACTTTCCCAATGGGGAGGATGAAGAAAGTCAAGAATGCACAAGAGTTGCACTTTTAGAGGAAATGGAAAAGAAGACCCAGAACATGAGTCTGTTCAGCAAGAATATGGACAGAACTTTTGCCTTGAGGCGAAAGGAAATCATTCATTCTTAACCTGCTGTGTGTGAGATCTTAGAGAAATGGCCAGCACTTTTTTTACTGAAATCCAGGTTTGTGTTCCCTTTCTATTTACAGCCTAAATGACTTTTTAATTTTAATGTAAATAACAAATTTTTGTTTGTGCTTAGATCTTTGCAGAATTCAGTCGCATATCCGGGAGAAATCTGAGATCTGAGTTCTACGCTGCATTAGACACACACACTGCACGTTTGATGGATATTTTTCGGAAAAAAGGAGGCAATCAAGGAATAACACTCGATGAAATTTTGCATCAGGTTGATAAAAAGGTATTCCTTTATGTTGACTGTTATCTTTAAGTCATAATTTGAATTTGATTGTTACCCTTATTTTCTGTCTGTTTTTCTTCTTGCATGGTTGTCTGATGTAACATGTGTGCGTACCGCAGTGCTTCATGGCCTTCCAGTCCTCCTGGGGGATGACTCCAAGGAGTTTTTCAGGATGTGCTTTGTAAGTAAATGTTATTCTGCTTTCTTTAGATTGTGTTTTGTCAATCATAGCAGTAAAGAGTTAACTCAACTAACAAAAGTTTGTTAAAAGGTTTTTAATGTTTTTGAATACATTCTAAAAAAAACCCCCATAAAATTCCCAAATGAGAATTTAATCAAATGGTGTTGATTTGTGGTCATTGAAATTGCCATCATCTTGTAGCTTGATTTACTCATCTCATCTGGGTTGTGTGCTACGGTGCTGATCCTGCAAGGACATTATAATGTCATTATAACGTTCTTAAATGGATAGTTCACCCCAAAATGAAAATTCTGTCATGAAAAAAATTTCTTTGTTTGGTTGAAGACAAAGACATTTGGACAAATGCTTGTAACCAAACAGGTCTTGGACCCCAATTGACTATCATAGTAGGAAAAATTACAATGGTAGTCAAAAGAACCCCAGAACTTTTTGCTATCCTACATTCTTCAAAATATCTCTTTTTGTATTCAACAGAACAAAAAAAGCAAATTTTTCTACTATGGTAGTCAATGGGGACCAAGAACTGTTACTGTTACAAGAATTCTTCCAAATATATTTCTCTGTGTTCATCAGAACAAAGAAATGTGTACAGATTTGGAACAACTCAAAGGTGAGTAAATGATGACAATTTTTAATTTGGGGGTGAACTATCCCTTTAAAACATGAAACAAGTGACATTTAGAATGTATTCACAACATTTTCAAAAACATAAAAAACAGAATTAGAAAAAATAAAAAAAACCTCTAAGGAGCGTTTTTATAAATACTTTTGTTAGCTAGGTAATGCTTAAATGCTTAAAATGTACATTCAGACACTGGATCATAAAGTATGTGTAGTATATTTTTGTTTCTAAATCTTCTAAAAAGCTTTCTGAATTTCTAAATCATCATTATGTAATCATTACTTACTCACCTTTGTGACAGTATATTGTGCCTATATATTAAGCTTCAAAAGCACAAAAAACATTTCATTGAATAATTACATGTGAATTTTGGAGCTTGAAAAGTACCATAATGACTAATAATGATTTAGTAGTTAAGTTCTGTGAAGTTCAGAAAGGAAAGTTATCTCAAGGCATGTTATAGGGAGAATTTAGGAGCAGTGTAGTCAAAAGATATAATACACTAATGGTCAGTGGTTAAATCATTGTCATCCTAAATATGTTTTGTAAGCCTTTCACTATATATTTAATTATTTCTCTAAGACAGACGTGATGTAAAACTTGCCTACATGTCATCAGACTTCCTGCTTGCCCAAAGCTCTCTCTCATAAGGTAGAGAGAAACTCACTCTTTCCTTCTTTTTTTTTTTTGTATGTTTAGGATTCAGATGTAGATGCAGACTTCAGTGGAGTTGATGTTGGCCTGCTCACAGTTTTACCTGAAGATACACCTGCCCAAACTCCAAATGCTCTCCATGTTGATGCATCAAGGGCAATCATTCTGGAGGGAAGACTGGTCATGGATGACGTTCCAAACTTGCCACATGCTGTATGTCTCCTCTTTGCTTTAATCTATGCTCTAAATTTGGACTACCCAAAGACAATGAGGAACACATTTGATTTTATTCAGAGGGTATTTCTGTTGTTGGGAGGCAAGAATCTTAAACCCAAACTCCAAACCCTTAAAAACCAGCTTTTAAGCTAAACCTTAGCTAAATGCCTCTGCTGCCTGTTTTATATTTGGCATATTTTGTAATTACACTTGTTTGAGGTGTGCAAAGGTTTATACTTAATTTGTAAGTGCACTAACTTCAAAACCATAACTGAACAAGAAGTACAACTAGTGCACACTTGTAGTTAAAACTGAACTATTTCTAAAGCAAAATGTTTGTATTTTAGGCATTTTAGAATTATACTACTTTTAATACACAGTTCTTCTTACAAATGGCTCAGTTACGGTTTAAAGTAATAATTGAGCCTTTCTACAGCCAAATGTCTTTCTTCAGTATATAAATGCCTATTTTTTTTTCTGTTCATTGCTGTACAATGTAATTTTACAGTGCTACGTATTGATGTATAAGAGGTCTGTTCAGACAAAACCATTGTCTTTGCATTTACTTAATTGTAAAGTAATGTTCCTGAGTCTTTCTAGCAGTTTATTAAAAATAAACAGTTGACAATGTTAGACAAGTGTTGAGTGTCTTCTGTATCAGTTGTACATAAAAAACATGTTCACTTTACTTAAAAAACTGCAACTGAAGTTGTTGCAGTAATAGATATATCACATTAAATTAAATTAGAGTAGTAGTCTTACTATCATATTTTAAGTAACATTAGTAACCATTAAAGAGTATATTAACTGAAATTGAAATATTAAACTTGCTTGATATTTATTATTTAATTTATTTAGGAAAAGTTTGTTCTACTTACTTAAAGCTGATTAATAACTTAACTTGAATATTCTCTTTAAGTTCAACTAGGAAAAATAAGGGCAATCGGTTTCCAAAGTTTTTTTAAATAAACTGAGCTAATTAGAGTTTACAGTGCATAAAATAAAGGTGAAGGTGCATTGAAACAGTAAAACTGATGCTGAAGTTGTAAAAAAAAAAAAAAAATAATTATTTACAATTTGTAAATAAATGTTACATCTTATCTCAAATCTTAGAGATAATTTTGTACCTTTAGCTTCCACAATGATGTTTACATAGCTGAAGTAGACAATGCAATGGACAGCGATTACAAACACAACCATAACACTGCAGCATAAATCTGAAGAAAAAAAAGGTTTTTTAACGAGTATCTACAAATAAAGTGAAGATAATTAATATCCATGCTGAAACCTATTAAAATGACTACTAGAATGTTCTTTCCAGCTAATCTAAAGGGTTGAAATCATCTTTATTTACAGAGGTTCTTGGGGTAATATAAAGTTTACAGAACATCACAGCTTTATGGTATAAAAATATGAAAACAATTTTAAAACAGATAAAATCTAGAGTTGTCAAATTTCTTTTGGTTTTGGTTGTTATTGAACATCTCCTGCGAGAACTGAAATATAGCTCTTCTAAGACAATTAAGACAAAGCATATGAGAGAATATTTCTGGGAGCTTATGCCTGGGATGGATGGATGGATGGATGGATGGATGGATGCTTTATTGATCCTGGAGGAGATTCAAGAAATTTGACCTGACCACCTCTGATGAGCCAGAGTTAGGGTTAGGAACTTTGAGAGCCTCCATCTCCTGAACAATCTACATGGATAATTCATACAAGTAAATAAAAACGAAACGCAATTTATGTTTTCTTCTTCTTCTTCTTCTTCTTCTTCTTCTTCTTCTTCTTATTAATAATAATAATAATAATAATAATAATAGCCACTTTTGTGCTTTTGGAGTTCGTACCTCAGGTCCTGTTCTTCTCTCATCTTCAAAATGACATTTTGTTCTGTTTAAAATAAATATTTGACATACAGCAATTAATCCTGCTGGCTAACTGACAGACACTGCTTTAAAACTTGTCATTTATTTATTAACAACAAAAATAAACTTACCTGTCTTTGAATTTTATCCCTGATTCATATAAAAAAAGCAAAATTTTAAACAGATTTTGTAGAAATTTACAACAAATCGTGTTTTCTTAAGATACCAGTTATTTTAAATAGATTTTTGTTTTATTACTTTTCATTATTAATGCAAATTATTATTTTTTAAAATTCCAATAACTTTATTAATCCCAGGGGGAAATTTTTTAATTAATCATGTCTCATACCTCTTAATATAAGTTAAGTGACTTGCTATGGAATTGCAATGTCTGTGTCATACTGCTTTTAGCACAATGTTTACAAAACTAATAAATAATTGATTGATTCTGACAAGACTTACGGGAATCATAGATTTGCAAAACGAGCCATGCAGAGCAAAACACTGTATCAAGTGGCAGAACAATCATACAGAGATATTCTAAAGTTCGAGTTCCTTTACCTGGAAGCCAAGACATTTAAATCTCACCTGTGAGTGTAAATCAACTCAAAACATGAACTGGTGGGTGAAGGCTAAAAATATTTTTAAATTGATATTCATTCAATGTCACAGGCCAAGTTAACAAACTTGGAGTAAAGTGCTGTCTATCTTCTTCCAAATTAGTACATAAGCTCAAAGATGGCAAACTGGTGTCTCTGTGATTGACAGAGGAGAGAGCAGGCTCCTCCTACCCACAAAGCATTACCTACATTCCCTGAGAAACACATGGCCTATGAGTAGCTTAGGCATGTAAAGTGGAAATATATTAAAGTTCTTTCTTTCCACATTGTATTTGCATGTGAACATGAATTACCTGGAAATTAACACAAAGGTTAACTGGAAAGTGACAAAAGTTAATGAGATTTACTCAATGTGCATGGCAATGAAACACTGCAATGGCAGGTATGTATATTTTCAGAGACCAAAATTAGAGAAAATATAACTTTTGTAAATTAAGTGTATTGAAAAATATAAATCTGTACTACTATAATCTACTGTATTAAGACTTCTTCATAATATTTGAGACAATTATTTAGTTAAACACATTTATAGTGGTATGTTTGACAGAATCCTACAATACCTGCTTTGAGGATCAGTTCTGTAGCGAGAACAATCGCATTTAAAGTACTGAGACCTACAGCTCCAAACATGTAGATCATAACGTGAAGAAAATCTTCAGAAAAAAAAGATTAATTAACAAGCTAATGATAACAAATGTGCACATGATGAGAGAAAAAAAAAATTAATTACTTGACTCACCAGGTAAATATTTTGGATGTTTGAACAAGCAAATTGCTGCCAGAACATGGACCAATGGCATCAGAGCCAAATATCCAGAAGAAACTAAAACCAACATTCAGATATCACAAAACTCATCAATTCAGTAAAGATGACTTTTAAGAATGTAGTTCCCTTTCAAGGGAACTTGATGCTGCATCATGGCTGACACTATGGGAACACTTCTATGTCCGAAGCTCTGTGTGAAATCACGCCGAAGCACGAGAGGAAGCGCTCTGTGTATGTTTGTGTTGATTGTTTGTCCTGTCTGTGTATGTATATATATATATATATAAAGATCAGAAAAGATGGCATGTTCAGAAAGTGTGTGCTCCATGCCCCACTAAATTTTGGGGGACGACTCACACTTTTTCTGCTTTGTTTGTTTGATAGTGGAGTGTGCATGCGCGGCTCTCAAGGGAGCCAGCTGCGTTCGCTGTGAAACTTTTCCTCTGTAAACTCCACTCTCGCTTGGCTATTTTCTCCAGCCAAGTGCATGTGCCTTGTGGCGCTGACTTAGATAATGGGTCTCGCAGGTCAAGTTAGTGGACCCGGAATAAGAGACGGGTAAGGGGAAAGGGGATCCCTTTCTCTTTCCCTCTCTCCCGACTCGGCTCCGGGAGCTCATTTTGCGATTTCTCCCGACCCAAATGAGGAATTATTGTCTTCATCGGACTCTGAGGAGCTTGTGATGGGCAACAAGGAGCGAACAGCATTTGAATTGCCACCGCATTCTGTGGTGTTCGAAAAGCTCCTGGAGGTGATCACACATGCCCACAAAGCAGATGGCCCATGCCATCGGCCGTTTCATGACTGCATTTAGTTGCCACAGAGAGGCAATCTGTCAGAGATAAAAGAAAGGGACAACCTTTCTTTTAGACATCCTTGTGTCTCCTAAGGGCCTGTTCTTCCTTTCCCATTATGAGGAGCTAGGGCTAGGCCAGTACCCACCAGCCCCAGACTGGCCTGCTGAGGCAGGGAAACAAGACTAGTGCTGCAGCTCAGCCACCCCATGTAAAATTTGGATGGCTGGTTAGCGCTTAGGAGCAGGTCCCCCGGCGAGAGACAACCATCTCTGCAGTGTGGGCCAGGAATGACTCCTAATGAGAGCTAGGGTTCTTAGGGATGCCCCTTTTAGGGCCATTTCCACTGTTGCCTACCCCGGCACCTGCTTCGGTGTTCAGTCATGTGTTGCCACCTCCTGGGTTTTCCCCTGCAAGCTTGCTGTTTCAGGGCACTATGCAAGGTGAGATGCCATGCTTTCCCACATTAGGTCCCTAGCCCTCAACCCATTAAAGTGTGTGCTTTCTTCCTCTCTGAGAACCACCTTCTGTGGTATAGTTTGGGATTCAGCCACAATGTGGGAATTCCATCCTTTCTGCCATAAAGGTCTTCACCCCCGCAGACACCCTTTTTGGGGTCACAAAGGTTATGTGCCACAAGCTTCGTACCCTTCTTATGTGGACAGACCCTGGTTCTCACCTTGGATCCCACTCTTGGGGTGTGTCCTTGTCACAGGAATCTTTGGATAGACTCCCCCCTCTTGGGCTGGGGAGCGGCCCTAAATGGCTACCCTGCCCATGGCATTTAGGAGGGCTCCTGTCTCTTATGGTACTCAGATTGCCTTAAGATGGGGGCTATGTTTCTAGTGTTGAAACACTTTCTTCTGACACTCAGGGGCTACCTTTCGAGGTCCCCTTATTCAATCATTAGGGCGGTTTGTGTTTGCACCCCCTGTTCAGGTTGGTGCACCAGATCTGGCCCTAGGTAGAGACCAGATTTTTCTTGCTGAGAGCTTTTTACCCTCCAGAGCACAGGATCAGGAAGCAGGCTTCCTGATGAGGCAGGGGCTGAGGCCTGGGGAATGGCATTTCCACCTGTAGGTGGTGGAATGCATATGGCAATTTTTGGCAGGGCAGAAGTGGCTATGTTCACCTCTGAGGAGTCAACCCACTGTGCCCTGTGCCTTTTCTTTTCCCTTATGGATAGTGCTCCTTGGGAGATTCCCATCAGGAGGAGCCTCCACTCTCAGGTATGTGGGCGATTCTTTTCCGCCACCCTGAGGGGGACCAGTTCTTAGACTCTGTTCTCCCAACTGAGGTTGTGGAGACTATTTTGAACTTTTGCCACTGGTGTTATTGGCGTCGTCAGGATCTAGTTCACTGTCCTATTAGTATAGTGCAGACACACCTCTTTGAGGGCCTATCACCCTCTACATTGAGGTATACATGGCAGCCATTGCTGCAAGTCACGTGCCTGTTCTCTGGTCTCTCACCTCCAGCGCAGTGCCAAATGGCTGAGGCTTTCCTGTAGATTGTGTCTCCCCTCCTAAGACCTCTAAGTGGTCCTGGAGGGGCTTCTCCAAACCCTTTGAGCCAATGGAATCTCTGAGAAGTTTCTGACCCTGAACACAGCTCTGCTATAAGCCGATCATCCAGACTTTCTGCAGGTCTTCTGCCCTCCACCCCATGAGTTGGCAGAGCAGGAGAGACTGCACCTGCTGTGCCCAGTTCGGGTTTTTGGGACTTGCGCCTATTGTTCAAGTTCAAGGCATAGGTCCTCTCACTTCTTATCTGTCTTGGTGGCCCCAACCAAAGCAATTCAACAAGCAGCACCTTGTGCTGGGTAGTGGTAGCTATCTCGTAGACCTATAAGGTGCACTGTGTGGCTTCACCTTTAGGGATTACAGCTCGCTCCACTAGGCGTATCACCTTGTCCAGCACCCTGGCTAGCGGCATTCCCCCCAGGATGTTTGTGCTGTGGCAGGTTGGTCCTCTAAGCACACTTAATCAGGTTTGGGGCAGACATCTCCCTGCGTGTGACGGTGTTGGTATTGGCGTTCCCATAGCATCAGCCATGAGGCAGCGTCAACTTCCCTCGAAAGGGAACTACACCGGGTTATGTATGGTTCCCTGAGAGGAGAATGAGATGCTGTATTATTAGCCACTAGTCACTTTGCAGCAGAGGCTTCATTTATCAAGCTGGAGATGACATTCATAAGTAAATGAAAAAGAAAAAAGGTTGTAAACATATTGAAGGAGCTGCAGTTCTCAGGGACAACAGTTAGGATACACCAAGGATTGTTGTTTTCTTTGCGAGTGGGACAGCGGAGCAAGAACTTCACATTACTCGCAGGAAATTGTTGCCAGGGCAGAAGAATGTTGCACATGACCCACTGGTTGATCCGAAGAACATAATTCTTCCGCCACTGCACATCAAACTTGGACTAATGAAAAATTTTGTGAAGGCAATGAATAAACAAAGTGAAGCGTTTGCATACTTGCAACAAATGTTTCCGCGCATCAGTGACGCAAAGATAAAAGAAGGCGTTTTCGTTGGCCCACAAATCCGAGAGGTGATGATGGATAGTCACTTTGATGACCTTCTGCAGGGTGCCGAACGTGTTGCATGGACTGCCTTCAAGAATGTTGTGTCAAACTTTTTGGGCAGCTACAAGGCACAAAACTACATTGAACTGGTTGAAACTGCTTCAGGCATACAAGTCGATGAACTGCAACATGTCACTGAAGATACATTTTCTTCATTCGCACTTGGACTTCTTCCCAGCCAATCTCGGAGTCGTCAGTGATGAACATGGTGAGAGGTTTCACCAAGACATTGCCACTATGGAGAAATGCTACCAGGGAAAGTGGAGTCCATCAATGCTGGGAGACTATTGTTGGACACTGATATGTGAAGCTTCGGACAGTGACTATAAGCGAAAATCTGCAGCAAAACATTTCTAGTTGTCTCTCATGTTGCTTTCTAGCAATATCATAGCGTAGGCCTATGCAATACTGAAGACAATTACAGTGTTAATGTGTTAATGCAGTTTATTTAAAAACCCTACGTGATAGAAAAATTACCAATACACATTTGTGTTCAGCATATAAAAATCTATTGGCTTCACCAAAAATTGTAGAGGAAACAACGTTTTCCATAAAATTTGTTGACCAGTGTAATACGAAGGTCGAAAGTTCACCAAAGAGCAAATAATCTTCTTTCTTAAATATATTCTGCCTTACCTAATATAACTGAACTGATGACAATCACCACTGCTATGATTGCCAATACTGTTGCAGAATGTCCAGATTTTCCCTGAGCCCCCCTTATTGGAAATAAGAACAATGTTTATTTTCATGCAGCTTTGTTAATGAAAAAAATGAAGGAAATGAAGGGAATGTTGTATGCTTATTCAGTTTGTGTATGTGTACACAAATGTAGCCATAACTAAGAAATAATTCTTTTGTACCAAAGCAAAATTCACTATTTTTTTATTAAATATTGAAGAAAGAGCACATTAATTTGGATCACTGATGTGACTAGCAGCTGCATTCGGCCATTAGGGAAATAAATAACAAAGAATATTTTTATAAGTTTTTAATAATATGATGATTTTAACATATATTATAGGACGCGACTGTAGCTCTTGTGGTGAGTTTTATTATACAATATACTAAATACTAAAGAAAGAAAGTAAACGAGGAAGGAAGGAGATTGTAGTTTAAAGGAGCACAAAGGCACTATACACTTACTTCAGTGTAAACTTACTTGAACATGCAGCTGTTGATATAGTTAAGTGGTAAAGTGGAACAGCCAAAGCCTTCACTGTTTTTTGTATCCGCTCTGTGAAATAAAATAATTGAGCTGTTTACACATATTCTGTAAAATCATTCATGTCGTACTGAATTTGTACTAAAATCTTTTCCATGGACAGCATGGCCAATGCATTCAGAAGTGCTGGAAAAGCACCGAGTGGATGCTCGACCACCATCACCTGACTGCTGCTGAATTTGCAGATTGGGTTGATCTGGCTCATGATTCTTTTCTTTTCTTCATCTGAACACCTTGTGAAAGGGTATTGTTTTTGTAAAGATGTAACCGAATTTTCTTTCATCTTGAGATATTTCACTTGCTTCCACATTAATCAGTACCTGCCAGTTAACTGACCATTTGCTGAGCTTTAATGAGACTTTTGAGAATGGTCCAATCACATGAGGCCAAATATAAAAAAACAATATTGATTCAACAAGCGGAGAGTGCTGTGCCGCGAGGAAAATTTTAATCAAGCCAATCAGAGCTGAGCCTCAAGTCACATGCTTTTCAAAAGTTTATGGACCTACATACACACTCATTTGTCCAGCACCCGCACACACACACACACACACGAATGAAATAAAGTTTTGATTTTGCATTTTTTTTTATTTTAAATAAATGATAATATGGCTAACAGTGGAATAATATGACTAAATGCTTTTATTTCGTTATTAAAATAAATAATCTATTGTAAAAGTGTTAAAGCAGCAGTCTTCTCTGGCTAATTTTAAAGGGACAGCACCCCAGCGCCCCCTATTGACTGTTCTGTATACATGCAGTATTAATGAAGATTAAATTAATAGTAGCACCGAAGGCAAGTAGGAAGTCCAAGTAATGTTCCTCACAATCCTAAAATAAACTAGTGACTAAATAAAGACCTACCTGGTAACATGCCGAGATAAGATGATGTTTTCATCAAGATAACAGGCCTCATGATACTAACAGTTGAACAAATGATGACCTCAGATAGAAACCCTAGAAAAATGAATCAAACCAATCCACAGTCAGGAACATGGAAGGTGCCATGTATAATAAAAATAGAGAGGGAAATGATTTACCTTCTGATGACCACAAGCAGAAACTCAAAAACATGCAGATGTTTGGACAGAGAATCAGAAAAATGTGCCATTTCATGCCCTCTTTGCTAGCAACTAAAAAAAAAGATTGATATTTAGATTGTAAAGAGTAAACAGTGTTTTTAATAAACAATTCCTGGCAAATACCTTTCTTTCTCAGCAGGATACAAACAGGTCCACAAAATCCCACTGCAAGTAACAGTGCAACAGAGCACAACACTAATATTGCTATATGGAGGGCAGCAAAACCTGTAGGAAAAAGCATGAATAATAATCATCATAAACTTCTGATGAAGACCTGAACTTTTAGTTGTTTTTCAAAAAGATATCTCATTAGTGATCAGACAGGCACATTACCTACACCTTGAAGAAGCACAGTGGTACATCCTGACATGTTCCTGGTGTGGACCTCACATGTGAATTCTCCTTTATATTCCATGTTTAGATCCACCAGCTTTAAAGAGAAGTTTCCTTTCGGGATTTCGGAAGAAAATAAATCAACTCTGCCCTGGTAACTCTCATGTGAGGAGTCTGGGAAGATCTCACTATTTTGATAAAACAGGACGAGGATCTCTGGGTCTCTGTCTGTCCTTTTCCAGGTCACTTCTTCGATCTCACTGGCTGGTACATGTGAATCTACAGAACAGTTCAGTATGACATCCTCACCTCTGTAGGCAAAGACAGCTTGGTCTGATCCTGTCACTACAAGATGCCCTGAAAGAATGCATAGGATTCTAGGATAAGATTGATAGTAAAATCTAAACACAGTATTTATTGCTCTGTTTGTATTGTTGCTTAAATTGACCCTGAGTAGATCTTGAAACATGAACACTGGAAACATCCAAACTTCCTGCGACCTACCTACCAGGATGGTCGGTCATATCAGGTAACATGGAGGGGATCGACATCTGCTCCATGCAGACTCTCCACTGGTGTCCAACAAGGATCAGAATTTGGTCCTCTCCTTTTATCCCTCTATATCGACTCTCTTGGCAAAGTTATATCCTAACATGAGTTCTCTTACAATTGCTATGCTGATGAAATTTAACTTATATTCTGCTTCCCTCTTTCAGATACCACAACTTCTGCTCCAAACTCAGCATGTCTGGTGGACATATCATTATGTATGGTGGCTCATTAGCTGAAACTCATTCCCAGCAAACTGACCTGCTGGCCATCCCTGGAGATTCATCCCTAGGCCAGGATCTTGTGATATCCCTTATCCGATCTATACTCGGGTCTAATCAGCCTAGAAGCATGTCTTTGGACTGTGGGAGGAAACCGGAGCACCCAGAGGAAACCCACCAAGCACTGGGAGAACATGCAAACTCCACACACACAGTGAGCGGGAGCGAGACTTGAACCCAGGATGCTGGAGGTGTGAGGCGAAGTTTCCAAGATATGCCAATGCAGGAAAAATTCTATCTTACCCCTCAAACTGCCACAGGTGGTGTTTAAACACCTGGACACCTTCTGCTTGCATGTACATACTTTAGTGTGGAGACCTTTAACCTTGTGGTTGAGCTATATGATGGGTTTAACTGGTCACAGAACCAAGCAAGATGCCTTTCTACGCAGAGGTTTGGGTCACTAGGTGAGGTGCAGGTCATCACCATGGTCATAAGCATGATATTATTGTGATGGAAGCTGATATTGATTGATTAAAAGTTATGCTAGTTTAGGCCACAGACCTGTCAAGACACCGATTATGTGACTTCCACAAGTTTCTAATACATCTTTCAGGACGTTCGATTTTAATGTTTTTTTCTCCACTCACTGGTTGTGTGCTCTGGTTTATTGATATCAATTATATTTCTGTTTATTGAGTGTGTGCCTTTCTTTGTTCTGCCCCTTTGCTTTTGCCCCTCTGGCTCCCAATAAACTTCTTTTGTTGCACTTCCTGCATTTGTTCTCGAAAGCTCATGGTGGCATGTGACATTAAAACCAAATCATCTGTTTCTGTAGTAAAGTGATTTTTCTTGACAGCTTCCTGGTTTCATCCAGGCCCTGGAGGTTAAAAGGAGAGGTAAAAGAAATTTAGATTATTTACATCATCATGTTCTATCAACCTCGAATATCCATCAGATTCTCAGCGAGGAAATATTGGCCATAACTGATGCCATTTTATAGTCTAGTGTTATGTAGTGTTATACAGTATAGTCACACTATGACATGTGAGCAAATGCAAAAAACAAGATATACCGGTCCTGAAACACCACCTCTGGCAGTTGTCCATAAAAAGAGTTGTGTACATAAACAAATGCAATCTGTAGCCTGACTTTCTGCATGACCTGGTTTACTCTAATGACCTCTTAGAGTTTCTATGTTTTTCTGAAGTAAAAGTCTTTGCACACTAAAGGAAATGCCTTTAATAATATAAAATGATTTACATGCCTAAAATGAAAGCCATCGGGTCTGCAGCTATATATATTTAAATATCCAAAATAAAACATTTACTTATCCTGTTACTTTGAATCAAATCTCTTACCTTTAGATTGGACTGTAGCATGTGTTACTGATTAGTTGCATTACTAGCTAAAGCTTCACCGAAGTATATTTTAGAGCACATGAACCCAGTTGTTTTTAAGTTCTACTGCTGGACTATTAAGGTTCTCATAGTCCTGCTTACAAAATATCAAGTTCACTCACCCACAGCACAGCAGGTGGCACATTCACTGCAACATTTCCAATAAACACCATTTCTACATGGATAGAATTGACATCTTGATAATCTAATATACTGTAAACAACAAACTTTTATTTTTATTAAACAAAACAGGAGCAACATGAAAAGAGGTAACAAAATGGAACGGGTTAAACAGCTACAATTAAATGAAAGTATCTTACTTGTAGATTATTAAAGACAACACATCTGTACACATGTTTGTTAAGGCAGAGTTCAACTAAAATGATTAGGACAGAAAGTGTACTGAAAGTCCTGAAGGAACTGGAAATGTGAGACAATTTCACAATGTTCCATTACTACATTTGTCCAGATTCGTCTGTAATCCATTCACAAGGTATGAGGTATAGTATATCAGGCAGATTCATATTTTATTGATCTCCTTGGATACGTCAGGATGATCGGACAGGAAGGACCTCTATTTCCTGAGGAGGTTCAGGAACAAACAAATGAGTCACATGACCAAACAAATGAATAGTAAGATTAAAATTTCCCATTTTTTATTTTCTGGATAATGATTGGCATGATATAAGATTCTTAGTTTTTAAGAAAAAAGAATTCTTAATTTTAAGGAATTCTTTTTTTTTTTTAGAAACAGGTAAACAAAAATGGAGGAGGTTATAAATGTTTTTTAAGCCTTCTGTGTTATATTAGCCTAGGCCTTTATAATTTATATTTAAAATTATGACTTTTAAATCATAAATAAATGCAAAATCAATTTAATCAAAATCAAATGAATAGACCTTTAAATAAATATTAAAGAAAAAAAGACCATACCTCAGCTGCTGCTACTTTCCCGTCTTCAAAATTCTTTTTTATTCTGTTTAAAGAATAAGAGTGAGACTTTTTGGAAAGGTCACTCATTCATAATTTCCCTTCAGTTTTTTATCTGGGATCAACAGAGCTTTACTTAAATTTATATATAAGTTAAAAGAGAAGAAAAAAACACTTACCGGACTTGTAATCTCTTCCCTGTATTATATACAAAACACGTTAAATTATTGTTACAATTCCAGTCAAAACTGTAGGAATTCTAAATTTTCTTTAGATACCAGTTAAGCTACATTTTTCTTTCTAAAAATACATCTCAAACTTTAAATACAGTTTCAATCAAGTCAGTACAGCAGTATAATTAGTTTGGAACTGCAATAGTGATGGTTGATTTTAATAAAAGTAAATATAACAAATGATTGATTGTTCAGGACAGTACTCACAAGCACTGCAGATTAGCAAAGCGAGCCAAGTCAAAACAAACACTGTTTCAAACGGTAAAACAATCACACGCAGATCTCCTACAGTCCGTACTCCTTTCCCTAGAAGCCATTGGCACAGTTTATTGTATACCAACAGTATATTAGCACAGGCATTGAACTTTTAGAATAGCTTTCTTCTAAAAGATTCCTGTTCTCTTGACATGACACCTGACAATTCACAGGACATGAGCTGGCAACTATATCAAATAATGTTTAAAAAAAAAGAGAGACAAATTTCAAAATAAAATTTCATTCCTGAATACATCAACCAGATGAGAAGATCTACCAAACTGATGCTCTACTACCAAGACATGGCAATCTTGCAATCAACTTAGTATTGAATACCAAAATTTCTGTTTATGTAGGATGACACAGTGTTCTGATACCTGCTTTTAGAAATAATTCCACGACTAGAATGAGTGAGTTTAAAACAACGAGTCCTACGGATCCGAACATGTAGATCATAATGTGAAGAAACTCTGTAATAAAGAACAAAGTAAAGTTTAGGAAAAATTAAAGTAAAAAAAAAAACTATGTTTTATTTTTTCTTTTAAATCACACATAATAATAATAATAATAATAATAATAATAATAATAATAATAATAATAATAATAATAATATTTTAACACTAACCAGGCAAATGTTTTGGATGTTTGAACAAGGATGTTGCTGCTAAAACATGAAGTAAAACTACCAAAGCCACATATCCAGCATGATCTAGAAGTATCACGAGACATTTCATGTAAATTATAAAAAGCAACTTTTAAACTGACAAAAGCGTCTTTTTTAATTTTCCACAAAATCTGTTAGATAAGTGACAGTATGACAGAGAAAATGTTTTGACAGTAAGTGTATAACTGGTTATTCAGTACCTTTTTTATGTTCCATTGCCTCTGTAGAAAAATGAAGGCAGAGTGCACCGATTGCAATGATCAGAAACATGACAATGACAACGCAACACAAATCTGAAAAAAGGGGAAAAAATAAACAAAAACATAATTACAAATTATAGCTTGTAGTTAAATATTGTGTGGTGGTGGTGGTTGGGGCATTGGGTGGGGAGGTGGTGGTGATGGTGGTGGTTGGGGCGTTGGGTGGGAGGGTGGTGGTGATGGTGGTGGTGAGTAGAGTGTTTGGTGGTGGTGATGGAGATGGCAAGTGGTTGGGGTGTTGGGTGGGGAGGTGGTGGTGATGGTGGCGGTGATCGAGTCGTTTGGTGGTGGTGATGGTGGTGGTTGTGGTGTTGGGTGGGGAGGTGGTGGAGATGGTGGCAGTGAATGGGGTGCTGGGTGGGGTTGTGGTGGTGGGTGTTGGCTAAAATAAAAAAAATAAAACAATTTTAGAGATTATTATGAGAGAGCCATACTTACATCCAAGCCCTCTCCGTTGGGCGCAACATCCCAGTCTTTGGCTTCGCAGCAGACAAATCACTGCTAGCCATGCAAGGATATAGATTACTGACTCAACAGGAAAAATCCATACTGAAACCAGGAACATAGATTTGAATTACATAGATAAAAAATGTATATTTACATAAATATACATAAATAGCCTTAGTTGTATTGAAATGATATGAGATTATAGAAACTATATTTAATAAACTCTCTAAAATGAATGTGTGCCACTCCATGTTTTATAATGTAATCAATAATTATCCACTTTTCCTACAAGAATACTGGTATTTCTCAGAATTTTTAATAAAAATGTGATGGTAAAATCAAATCATAATTCCCCAAAAGTCGACAAGTAGCAGCACTGACAGTCCAGGAACTCAGTGATTCCCTGATGATTTTGGTTTCCATTGACCCCTGTTCACATCATTTTGTTCTCGACAAATTACACAATGTACATAATGAAAGATTAAGAATATTTCATTTAATATTTATTTATTTAACAATTTAATAATATTTATCTTACCTGTGGCAAAATCTCTAATGATAAATCCAATGAGCACAAAAAAGGATATATCCAGCAGGCTGTATGAAATCACAAAAGCAGATGCCACAGCAATATGCAGACCTGAGAAAATAAAACCTTTATTTCATCATGCATCATGTTTCGGATCAGTTTCTGACATATCACCAGTCAAAAAATACCCAAAGAAAAGTAAAATATATACTAAATTATTTTAGTCACATTTAGTATTAATGTGTCATGTACCAAATATACTAAATGTATTACAGTATATTCTATACTATATATTAAAATATCTTAAAAATAATTTACACTTACACCTGAAAGGTTTCCGTTGAAAGTAATGTTTTTGAAAAAACAGAAGAATCATCAGTGAAATGATGAGGGGTGGCAATGTTGCAGTTATCGGTATGTGGTCGATGCATGGATTGTTCACAATACGGATTGAACAGAGCTCTAAATGATGGCAAAAAGTGACCAATAAATATCCAGAAGCGTCCCAAATTTTGGTGTAAATTAAAAAAAAAAAAAAACAATAAACAGGACTTACCAAAATAATCTTTTCTAGATTGATGGAGAAAAATAGCAAGCAAAGCGCCATTGAAGGTTTCGAGGCACACAGTCGAATACATCCTCAGATCAAATATAGCTACAGAAGAATAAAGGAAAGAAGTCTTAGTTGAACATAAAAATCATCAAACTTCCTCCATCTAAACTTCTCTTACCAGCATAGTAAGAGAATGAAATGAGTTATTTTCCAGAAATCCACATGAACATTGTAATGTAATAGACACAATGCATATTCTTCCTTACCTAAAATGACAGCGCCGATGAGAGACACGGTTATTACCACCGCCATTAATGTTATCATATGTTCATATGCTGTCTGAGCCTGAAGCAGTTTATCAAAAAAAACTAAAAGTGAAGTAAAAACAAAGAAAAGCAATAATAAAAAGGGCACAAAAAAGCAGTCTTTATTACTGCAACACATACATTACATCTCTGTGGAATTCTGTTCTTCACATGTACCAGCTTAGGATGTTCGGATCAGAGCATGGTGGCACCTACGATGCAGTGCCTCTGGAGGAGACAGGGTTAGGGGCCTTGCTCAGGGGCCCAAAAGTGGCAGCTTGGCAGAAAAAGGGCTTCCCCCAGCCTTCCAATCAACAACCCAGAGTCTTAACCACTTGAACCAACAGTGCTCTTCTTTTGTATATTACTGTAACGTGTTATCTCATGTATAGCAGAATGTGGTATTTTTGTCTGTCCCAGAATAGGGTCAAGGCACAGATTAATACACGATGAAGGTATTTAGAACCCTTAAACTGCCCAGATCAATGTGTGCAAAGCTTTTGGGGATGTAATCAAGATTAGTAAATGTACCTGCTGCCAAAGGACATTTTCTACAAAATTCTACTGAATTAAGGGTCTGAATAATTTTTATGAATAAAGCATTTGTGTATTTGATTTTCAGTAAATTTCCGTAAATTGAGCTTTAGTGTACTTTGATGGTAAGAAGTGTGCCACAAGTAAAGGGGTGATTATCCACATATATTTTAAACTTTGTTAAATTTTAATCATTAATTAATGGAAACTTCATTATTAAGAACAGAATTTGTATATAAACTATATTTAAATTATATACTGAGTTTGCATATAAATTCTCTATACTGTCACGTCACACAGAGATTTTGAGAGAGAGAGATTTTGCCTGCTGTGTTTTTTGTATAAATAAATCTGCAAATGGATTCTGAACCTTCCGCCTCTGGCGCGTCCTTACATATACTTACTAGCACATGTTATCAGACAAGCAACGACAAGCAACATGTATTTCAAATAAAATGTTTTACTCACCTGAACATGTAGCTATTGCTAGAATCGAGTAGTAAAGCGGTACAGCCAAAGACTTCACAACTTTTTGCACATGCTCTGTTAAATAAATTAGCAAAGTTACTTGTTCTAATGTAAAAGTAATGCAATTTTATACAAACATGTTGCTTTATACATCATAAGACCAAAATACTTAAATGATTCTTACAGGGTAATCTGTCAAGATAAGGCGCGGTCTTCATCAGCATGATGGGTCGTCCGATACTGACAGCTGAACAAATGATGACCTCTGAGAAAATCCCTGTAGCAGTAAATCAAACCAAATTTCTGATATTTATTATGCATAAAGAGCAAAATCTATTAGGAAATGAAAATGACTGGACATGAATTTACCTTCTGATGACCACAATCCAAAAGCAGCACAGACGCAGATATTTGGACAAAGAATAAGCAAAGCGTACATCATCATGCATTTCCTGTTAGGAACTGAGAGAGAGAAAATAATTTACATACTGATATGATAGCAAGATTATTTCCTACTAATATATATACAGTGTGCAGTGAAAATACCATTCCTTCTCAAGTTGTGGAAAGCAGGAAGACACAATCCCATTGAAAGCAACAGTGCAACAGAGCACAAAGCTAATATGGATACATGAAGTGCAGAGAAACCTGTAGGAATGTGATAAAGTAGAAGTTACATTTTCTGAAGAAAATTTGAGTGGTAATTTTTAATTGGCTAACTCTTAGCACACATGTCTCAATGAAAAACAAATGAGTGCTATTACCAATTCTTTCCAGAAACACAGTGGTAAGTCCTGACATGTTCCTGGTGTGGACCTCACACACGAATTCTCCTTTATCTTCCATCCTTACATTCATGAGCTTTAGTGAGAAGTTTCCTTTCGGGATTTCTGAAGAAAAGAAATGAACTCTGTCCTGGTAACTCTCATGTGAGAAGTCTGAGTAGATCCTCTTGTCTTGATAAAGCAGGACAGATATGTCACTTTGTTTCTCTCTGTCCATCTTCTTCCAGGTCACTTCTTCGATCTCGCTGGCTGGTACACGTGGATCTACAGAGCAGTTTAGCACCACGTCCTTACCCGCAGTGGCAAAGATGGCTCGCTCTGCCCCTGTCACCACTAAATACTCTGAAAGAACGGACATTTTGAAGAAGATTGTATTATATGGTAATTGTAACACAGATAAACAAAGATAATTGATTGATGGTTACTTACTGATATTTCTAACTTCCATCATGACCTCAGTGAAGCCTTGGCTTGTGTTTACTTTACATCTGTAACCTCCAGCATCTTCTAAAAGCACATTTTTGAGTAAGATGGAGAAGTTCCCTTTCAAGAGCTCATCTTGAAAAAAGTCGACTCTGCCTTTAAACACCTGACTCTGGAGATCTGGTCGACTTTTTCCTTGTTGGAAGAGGCTGACTAGAGAATCTGAATCCTTCTTTCTCCATTCCACCTGCAGACCTTCCAGAGGCAGTGGGCTTTCAATAAAGCATGGCAGGAGGACTGAACCTCCCAGCTGGGCCACAACCGGACCCAAGGGGCCGTGGACATGGAGACCTGGATCCATGCAAGATCAACATGCAAACACCCATGTTAATCACACCTCTGCTTCCAAGACTTCACCAACAACTTATAATTGAACACCTGATTTTTTTTGTCATGTAAGTGCAGGACAAAGATGACATAATAAACTACAGTGACATAGTATTTGCTATAAATACCTTCACATCATGATACATGCTGTACAACATGTCAGATCTGAAGATCCGGTTCAGGACTCAGTTAGAACTACGTTTTATTCTGCCCTCTAAAGCTGTGCTAGACCATCAGGGTATGATGCATAGTTCTCACTCACAACCATTAGAGCTATTCGTAGTAAGAGGGTCTGAGAGTATGTGGTGTTTAGTGTAGCCGGTATGTTCTATACCGCTGGAAAGGGCGCTGCTCTTTGGGCCTGTGGCTAAAAAAGCCCTAATGATAAGAGTTCAGGTTTCAAAATCTTGAATGAAGAACAGTGGAGACTGGAGAACCAAACCAAATGTTCAAAGCCCATCAAAGGCTCACAGGCCACACTGGATCCAAACCTATACAGAATAAAACGCCTGGATCCTTAACGAAAGCCTGAGGAAAGTCCTGAGTAGGACATCACTTGCCGATGGCATGATCCACAACCCCAACAGAGCATGTCCAGGTGTTAAACACTGCCATTGGTGGATATCTGGTTTCCACAGAATTACAGTTAAACCTGTAACCGATCTTATATCAAACTATTGAAGTCTTACCTTCATGTCCATCCGCAAATGCAAGCACTAAGAACAAGGAAAAGACATCAGTTTTACTCAGCATAACAATCCAGTGAGTTAAAACTGAGCTACGTGAAAAATGTCAGGCATGTCAGCCACTGACTGATGGAAACTGAATATAACTGGCTTTTTTCAATTGGTAGAATGCAATGAATAAGTGAAGTGAACCAGTAGGGTGAGTTTAAAGTACAGATAAAGATAAGATTAGTACAGAAGACTTTATAAACTTCATGAGACTAGTATACTAAAGCTTTAAACAGCAGTCTTCCACAGAGTGAAACATTTACGAATAAATAAACATGAAATGCGTACAGTCTAAACTATGAATTTTGTATAACATAAAAGTTAATACAATTTAAAAAAGTATGAAAACATACACAAATCAGTACTACCTTGATACAAATTTTTTAATGCATACTATTTTTATTGCACAACATATACAGTATAACATTTATGCAAACAAATATTGCTTTCTATTTTCCATTTTATTGCAAATTTCATTGTAAATAAATAGTGAGAAGTTTTTTTTTTAATCATATGAGCAGGTAGGTGAAACTTTTCTTCCCCCTCAGGTGTCGAAATCCTACCTGGCTTACTGTCAAAGTTGCTATAGCAACAAGGTGCATGCGAGCACAGACAGGGTGGTCAACTTTTTCAACCAAAAGCCTTAGCTGCGATTTTAAAGGCATCTCTTGTTTTTTCTTAATCAAATTTACAAAATATTTCAAGCAAAGCAGTCATCTAAGAGTAATTTTAGAAAGGCCTAAAGGAAAACAAGTTTATTAAAGCAGTAAACAAGCTCACTATTATAGACAGTGTTTGGCTGAGATTCAGAAAGGACACACTGGTTATTGAAATTATTGTACCCAATACCTATTATACCTATTATTATAATGCTTTTCTAAAGTTACCCAGTATTAAATTACCAAAGCCAGTGTTTGGTAATAACTTTATGAAACTCTTGTGCTGTGTTGACAATGAAAATATCCAGACACAAGACTTTTTTCTATGCATTTCATTTAAGTCAGTCAGACAGAAATAATCAATCACAACAAAATCGAACTCTGTGTGTTTCTTTATATTTGTTACCTGTTTTATGACGTACCAATGTGTCTATTGCAAAATAGCCAGCTAGTTTGTAGATCCTTAGCTCATTTCTTTTCTATTAATTCATTCACAAAAACAGCATATCCATAGCCTACGTAATCATTAGATTTACAAAAAACATGATGCGTTTGGTATATATTCATATAATCATTTACCTGTTAAAGTGTGAAAAAGAACAATATCAGTCCTCAACATTGTCCTGCATTGCTTCCTGGATATATTCGGTAAAGAAATCCATTCTACAAACTTTATTTCCTCCTAATTCACCTGCAAGGCCATTGACGCCACCTGCTGGCAAAACAAAAGACTCGAAATATGTCACAAATGACCAACTACAGACTTACACTATGCACTATGAACTGTTTAGTGTATGACTTTTAGAAGGGTGCACATCTCAAATGGAACACAAGCAGTGTCCTAAATGACATTCTATACACCATGCAGTTACACTACACACTCTAGTGTCTAGTATGACTTTTAGAAGGGTTAGAATCGCCTCAAAAGGAAAACCAACAGCTTTGAGAAACGAATGGCAGGGCTGGGATTCTTCACATTGACCTTTGTACAATCAGGAGAACAAAAGTCCATAAATTTGCTTTCTGGAATAAATAATAGAAAGATATAACTAGCTAATCTACAGGTCTAAAACAAAGCACATTTGCATGAGCTGGTTTACTGTCTTTCTGAAGTAAAGGTCTTTGCACACCAAGATGCACACCAAGATTTTTAGATATTTACATATCTAAGAATGGATGCGATCTGATCTACAACTGCATATATTTAAACATCCAGCATAAGACATTTAATTTCTCCTGCTGCTTAGAAACAAAACTGCAACATTTATGCCATGCATAATCTATATTTATCAGCATAGCTGTGTTTTGTATATATCTTGATTTTCAAACTGAAATTATTTTTTTTCTGGTTGAACTGGGAGTGGTTTATTAACCTTAATAAGTGGGAGTGGTTTATTAACCTTAATAAGTGGGAGTGGTATATTAACCTTAATAAGTGGGAGTGGTTTATTAACCTTAATAAGTGGGAGTGGTTTATTAACCTTAATAAGTGGGAGTGGTATATTAACCTTAATAAGTGGGAGTGGTTTACTAATCTTGAAAAGTATGAGTGGTTTATTAACCTTAATAAGTGGGAGTAGTTTATTAACCTTAATACGTGGGAGTGGATTATTAACCTTGGAAAAGTGGGAGTGGTTTATTAATCTTGAAAAGTATGAGTGGTTTATTAACCTTAATAAGTGGGAGTGGTTTATTAACCTTGGAAAAGTGGGAGTGGCTTATTAACCTTAATAAGTGGGAGTGGATTATTGTCCTTGGATAACTCCTTGTAACTAGGAGTGGTTTATTGACTTGGATAAGTATGAGTGGTTTACTAACCTTAATAAGTGGGAGTGGTTTATTAACCTTGATAAGTAGGAGTGGTTTATTGTCCTTGATTACTGGGAGTGGTTTATTGACCTTAATAAGAGGGAGTGGTTTATTAACCTTGAAAAGTGGGAGTGGTTTATTAAGCTTGATAAGTGGGAGTGTTTTTTTGACCTCAATAAGTGGGTGTGGTTTATTAACCCTGATAATTAGGAGTCATTTATTAACCTTAATAAGTGGGAGTGGTTTATTAATCTTATTTAGTGAGATTGGTTTGTCAACCTTGATAAGTGGGAGTTATTTATCAGCCTTGATAAGTGGGTGTGGTTTATTAACATTAATAAGTGGGAGTGGTAAAATATTTTTAATACTTTCTCAAATCGTTGCCTATTTTTGTGTTTTGTCCACTGCCTCAGAACCCATGACAGTACAAAACATAAAATTAGACAATGCCAATATTTGAACTAAAGCTGGAAGTTGCTACCTTGCCTCAACTCGAGCGAACTGCAATCTGCTCCCATGCCTTCCTCCTTCCTCTCGTCCGCAACTGATTAACGCCCGGAGATATGAACTCTGCACAGGAACAGACCCTGCTGTCCCATGAGGAAATCATTTATTTAAAGACCTCCTCCTCAGCGCTGTCCCATGGGCAGCAACAGCGGGTGCAGAACAGTCGACCCTCCCGGCAGTGTGAAACACGAGTCGTCGTGACAGAACGGCTGAGATCCAGACACCACATGATATCATTATAAAGTCTGTTGGAAGAAGTTGTGGCTCCGATAATTAATTCTTCATGGATTATAGATCTTTTAATCTTTAGTGTCTGCTGATTTGAAGTTTTTTATTTAAATACATGCATCCCATTTTAAAAATTTTCAGGAGTCTGTGGTTCCTGTGAAGAGTCGCCTAACCTGGCAATTCCAAATTCCCCCAGCATGGTGGGAGGTCTCTTATCACCAGAACATACGGTCACTTCAGCTTCCTCTAATCCTCTAAATTAATCCTCATTACCTCCTCATGATATATATATATATATATACAGAGTCTAACACACAGACTCCATTCTAAACACACACACACACACTTTCCTTATTTTAAGCAGTGTTCATTTTTCACATAATAAACTCCCAACATCACGTCACATGATTTATTTAATTTTCGCATATATCATGAAATGCTCTTGTATTTTTTTTCATATAATCTCTTGATGGGGAAAAAACACGAATGTGTAATTTCAGATTCTCTAAAAAAAATCCATTTGAAAAAAAGGAAGTGTTACCTCTATAGTATGAGTATCATTTGAGAGAAACTTGCGCTCTTTTCTCATTAGATTTCCTGATTCTAAAGAGGCTTAAGAGAGATTGGAGAACACAAAGAGCGCATCTTTAAATGTTAATGCGATAGAGTGGATAAGCTGCAGGTGTGCAGGGATTGACAAAACGTGAGAAGTCGTTCAAATACAAATCCACCACCTTTCCCATTTCAGTTACCTTAGAGGGTCTGTGAGATCTTTCTCTGTCTCTCTCTCTGTCATTTTAAACAAGGATATAACATCATCCAGACAATTTACATTGCACAAGATAAGAAACTAACTGTAAAATAAAGCCGGATGCACTTTATTAGAAACAGGTCGCTCTCCAATCCCTCAGTGAATGCATCAGCTGACTGTCTAAAGTACACACTTACCCCCTGCTCGAAAACCTTCTGGTGCGAGCCGCTGATATGATGGTATGTGACGGCCTGCATCCTCCAGCCTGAACTCGGGTCACCGCATAGGTGTGGAGGCATCTGTTAGTAATACCACAAACACCAATCAGCTCCCTGCTTGTTATTTTTCCATTCATGGTTACAGATTACAGAGGCTTCAAGGGCAAATATCTGACCATATGGTGGTTTCTTTCTTGACTACTTTCCTTCCAGCCCTTTCATCCTGGTGCATTTTTATTTATTAGAGAATCAGTTTAACCATCAGATTTCTTTAAATCCTTAAAAACACTCATTAGAACCATCGCAGCTCTATCATCCCAACACACAGTACACACCCTGTCTCCCAGCCAGCTCCTCTCCTCTGAGATGTAATATCACTTTGATTTTTATGCTTTCATTTCACAAAACATTGCCCTGGCAATCGAAATTCTCCATAATGTAATCTCCTAGTTGGCTGAACACTAAGTATTGATGTACGAACCGTTGACTCAGTGGTTCGGATCAAATATCTCAGAGCAGGTACGGCAGAAAAACCTGTTTAAGTTCTGGGCCTTAAAACATGGTGGCATGTAAAAACGAAAACACTCCACTTTTAAATTTCACGCTTTTATTTACCGCGTCCTCAAACTGTAATGAAGGGAACATTCAGTTACCAGGAAATAAAATGATGTTTTTGTTTCGACCTTGAGAAGTTACCTTCTTGCTCGGGACACAGCAGTTCAAGCTACAGCTAAATCTAAAAAAAAAAAACCTGGTGACAAAGGTAAACAAACGTCTCTTTAGAGAAAACGATAAAAATCTCAACCCATCATCACATGTTTAAAAACATGTTTTATATCCAACTTACATCCAGTTAGAAGTATCTTTGAGTGAACTGTTGCTATAGAAACAACAACGTATTAGAATAAAAACCTGCGATATTGAGTTTTGGATCATCAACCTTCTGAGCAATCAGAACTGGGAATTAAAGAGCGCTGTGGTACATACAGTGTGATATAAACACAGAGAGTTTGATTAATCAAGATTTGTCAAGGGAAACCAAAATCAGGAAGCATTACCATATAAGGAAAATAACAAGCAACAGTAGTAAATTAACAGCTGCAATTACATCATATATTAGTTCCTATTAGGTCCTATTAGGTTGCTGTAGTAGAAAAGACATTATTTATTTACTTTTACATTATTTACTGTTCAGTGTCACCAAATGAGGATGGGATGGGTTCCCTTCTGAGCCCGGTTCCTCTCAATGTTTCTTCCTCAGATCATCACAGGGAGTTTTTCCATGCCACCGTCACCACAGGCTTGCTCATTAGGAATAAAACAGTAACTTTTACTTAAACTCTCTCTCTATATATATATATGTTGCTTTGAGACAATGTCCGTTGAAAAAGGCATTATATATTGAATTGAATTGAATTGAATTGAAATGATATGAATTGAATATCATACTTTATCATACTTATTACAAGGTTTCTTTTATAGGGCTTTAACAAGAGATGGTAAACTGACTCTGGCCTTGTCACCCTGCGAGTAAAATCAATCCTTTACCATTACTGCACTCCAGACACGGCTTCCCAAGATGGTCTTACTCTTGGGCTGAGCCATAAAAAAAAGTGAGAATGGTTTACTGGGATTCAGTCAGACAGCATTTTGATTAAGAAGGTAACCGGATACTAATCCTTCATTCCAAACGAACAGATGAATGCGGCTATGGATAAGAATTGAACTTGTTGTGCCATGTTGTTTAATGTACATGTGAATGCTGCATTCATTTTCAGCTAAAGCATTTATTTCTTTAATCTTAGTAATGCCAGGTCGTGGTCAAGCAATTTGAATTAAAGTTCTTTTTTTTATTATTTTGGAAAAAAATGGCAAATAAATTTGTTACGAAATGACATTTGTAGCTATAAAGTGTTTACAAATGTAGTTTTTTTTACAAATCTTGCATAAGTAGGCTGCTGGCCACACCTACTTATGCAAATAATATATGAATATTCAGAGAACTAAACACATAAACAAAATTTTGTTCCACTCGTGATACACTACTTGATTGATAAAAATGATTCGTTTTATGTTCCACATTGACCCAAATAAGACAGATTTGAGATTAATAATTTTAACTAATTACTAGTTAATTACTAATTACTAACTGCTGACTTATCAGAAGACCATGCATGCATATGTGTGCACATAGGTGCAGAAATTGAAATCCCACTTATTTTAAATAAAAGCAGAAATATCAACAACAACAACAACAACAAAAAAAATCAATAAAATAAAATAACAGACTTGATACATAATAAACCTCAGTCAAGGACGCAACGTCTTTGCAAAGCTGTGATCTGATTCTGAGAGCCACCAAAGATTAATTCCACAACTCATCATAAACTTTTAAGGTTGCAAAAGTGCTCTGGCGTGATAAAAAGCCTTTGTGCGCTTGTTAAATCTCAAAAAAACAAAGTAAAATTTCAAGCATCTGAAAATGATTGTGATGTCTTAGAAAGTGGTAAAAAAACCTTCGATGAACTTGTTTACGATGTCAATTAAATTACGATAATGTCTGCCTTGTAGCTGTTTTCTTTTTTTTCCAAAGGAAATGAGTATTATCTTCTCAAATCATTTCAAATATCGATCCCTGGGGTACATTAGTGAGCCACCGGGGATATTAAGCAGCATTCATGTGTATAGCAGGAGAGTGCACCTAAATAAAGCATGCTCCAGAGAAAGGCTTCACCATAAAGCTCCTATTGAGATGCCCTCAAGCTAAACTACCCAATCGATACTGAAGCAAAGGGAAGTTAGTGGAGAAATCAATACTTCTCCGAGGGAGAAATATGTTTCTGCCAAATCCGTCAGGGGTCTGATAAAAGCGGTGTCGTGCCGCCGTTCCAAGCAAACAGCCTCATGAAGAGGTGTGAAATAACACGGGTAGATATGTAAACGTAAATGAACACTTCCTTAAACCTTTATGTGTTGATTCATTTATTTTGTTTGATTCATCAGCTCTGATGAAAGTGAAGCTGTAAATTCTGGGTTTTTATTTGACACGTTCGTTCTACAGGAATAATATCTAATATTATTAGTAACATCTGATCACAGGATCTTAGCAGGAATGCCAGACTGTCAGTCGTATGCAATTGTTGATGTGAAGTTTTTTCCCAGTGAGAAAGTCTTCATGGTTTCTCAGTAGCACAACATACCTGTATTATTAACTCCAGGAGCGAATAAAATAAAAGAAGCAGGCTGCTTCGAGGAGTTACGAGAACTAACTCGTCTTTGTTTCGAGGAAAGTCAAATAACCAGCATGACGACTTCAGAGAAGCATTAAATCTTCCAGTTTTACACCTCTGAGTGACCGTCTGTTGATGTCATAATTATGACACGGTGCCAAAGAAGACTCTGTCTGAGCACAGGGTGTGTTTTTGGAAAAAAAGATTAGAGAATCCTGCTTGTGATCCTGGTTGTGTAAAATCAAAGTGTTTGTTGCTCAAAGTTGCTCATTAATCTGTGTTAAGCATTAATCATGCTGAAAAAAAGACACTTGGGACCTTTTTCCTCTCTCAATCCCTCATTATTTGTCACTCACTCATGCATGCGGTAGTCTTAATGAGGACGTGTGGATGTGAGGGAAATGACCTGGTTTTCTTCATGTTACACTCTCAGGCATCAAACAGGAATGCATATGACTACTGTAACGTTAATGTGTTGGGAATCTGATATTTATTAAAAGTCTTATTTCTGTAAAAGGTGTCAGATGGTGCCAGCATCTGGAATAATCACTTCTTTTGTATTGCTTAATAGCGAATTGCATGTCACGAGAAATTCATGGCTAATGAGAGCAATAATCATGATTACTTGTATTATAAAGCATTTGAGATATTTTGCACTGAGCAACATTTTGCACTTTGCACACAATTGTTCTGCAAAAGTATGTCTTATTTAAAAAAAAAAAAAATTTTGTGAGGTGTTTATTTTTTGGCTCACATTTAGTGTGAAAAAAAAATCTCAATTTCTTTTTTTTTGATTGAATTTTGTTCTGTCAGAAATATAGTAATTACAAAGCAAGAGCACTTGAACCCACAACATAATTATATCATTCTACGATCCCTGACTTTCCGAGCTGGGGGCGTGTCTGTAACAATTACTCCTAAATGTTACTCCAAGAACAGATGCTAAGATTTAACTGGTAATTGTGCATGATAAAATACAGTGGAACCTCGGCATTACGAATTCTCTTTCACCTTAAGACTTGAAATTTTGCAAGGATGCGGAGCATTTTTGGCATACGAACTGTACGGAACGGGGGCTAAATTGCGCATATGTCCAGGAGCCGTTCAAAACTTGTTAGCATCAGTGGAAATCCAAGCAAAGCCAACTGAAGCAAGTTTACGAATTTCACTACTTTTTCAGACAGTGAAATCTGTTTGGAAGAGTTAACCCACGATACTTATGTTACTGTCAGCATGCATTCAAAAGCTGACAGATTGGTGGCGTGGGTGGTCTGTTCTATTTTTAGCCCAATCTTGGTGGCACGACTTCCTGTGAGGAGACTTGACATGGAATGCTTGGCTTGGGTCAGTTGTTTGTAAGCAGCCATACAGTTTACATACGCTTCGTATTGGTCACACTGGTCATATTTTTGGGCGGCCGGAACGGATTATCTGCATTTACATTATTTCTTATGGGAAAAATTCATTTCTCAATACAAATTTTTGCCTTTAAAAATCTCCAGAACGATTTAAATTCGTATTCTGAGGTTCCACTGTAAATTTCTTGCCGTCGGGTGAGACAAAAAATATAAATGAATACGTTTTCTGACATGATTTTTTTCTCAGTGTCCATTATATTTCCAGTCCCGCCTACTTGAACACACATGACAACCTCCAGACTTACAGTATGATGTAATGACGTCACTAAGACCAAGGGTCTGGAGGAGACTTCGCAAAGACTCGCTTGTTAGTCAAATGTGTTCAGCTGGTGGTGTTCGTGTTTATCCCACCTTAAGTATATATTACCTAGAAAATACACTCTGGTTAATATTTAATCCACATCCTGGATCTCTGCTGTGTACTTCCACATTGCTCCAGTTTATTTTGGTAAGTTTTTAAGCCTTTAGTTTGGTTAATGATTCCTGGCATGAAATCAGAGACTCTACATCAGTAAGTAAACATCATTGTCTCAGAATGCACTTTTTGCTGCTCAAGAGATCCTTGATTTCATGTTCTGTAAAGTAGACATTTTGCTACCATCTTCTACATAGAAACGTTACACATTCCTCACATGGACAAACTGAATATACAAACATGATATCAAACAGAGTTCCTACCTTTTAGACTCTCATTCTGTCTCATTCCCATGGTTCCTCAAAGGTTCTATGGAGAGCTATACATTCTTACCCTTCCAAAGGGGTTCTTCTTGAAGCCTTCATAAAAACGCTGCACACGTAAATAAACCCAGTCCTGTCATTAACCATGAAAGCCTTTTCATGCTTGAAAGATCTTTGACCTCATATTGTTATAAGATGCTTTGGTGGGCAATAACATAAAAGAGACCTCTGAAAAAATGTTAATAAACAGAACAATTCAGAGGTTCAGCTATTATAAATAAATGGCAACCAACCTGAAAGAGGTCATAACCTGTTCCTTTTCAGCATACGACATTCAGGGGAGGTAAGAAAGGATTTGATGATGATGACCCCAGGGGCTACCAGATTGGCAATTACCAGGGCACAGAAAATTGCTTTAAACTGGATTCTTTATGTAAACACCAGCTGTTATAAAACACCGGACATGATGGTATCAGAAGGAAGAGGGTATATGGGGGGTGAAAAGGGGTAGACGAGGCTGGATGACATGAATTGGGCCCTGAGAAAGGTCAGGTTTGACAAGTGGGTTGAAACTTGTGGACAAACTGGTAATAAATAAGCTGGCGGGATGGCTAGAACAAGTGGACTGATCATCTGAAACCATTCTTGCCAAGTTGGATGAATGATGAGGTATGTTATAATTATGCTCATCAAACTGGAAAACTCAGGGATTTAAAATATGTCTGAAAAGAAAAGAGCCAAGAAAAGCAAAGTTCTGCATTATACTGGTTGTACTCCGGAATGAGCGCCTTTTTCATGTTTAAGAAAACAGTGTTTCTGGGTGCTTAGTGTTTAAGGTTTTGGACTACTGATTGGAAGGTTGTGAGTTTGAATCCTGGGTCCACCAAGCTGCCCCTGCTGGGCCCTTGAGCAAGGCCCTCAAGCTTCAGTTGCTCAGTTGTATAAAACATGAGATGAAATGTAAGTCGCTCTGGATAAGGGCGTCTGCCAAATGGCAGAAAGGTAAATGTGTTTCATGTCTTGGGCAGAGTAGCAGACCAGGTAGTTTATGAATCTTTGGAGGACATAAGTGATATTGTACTTACTCCCCCAACCTCGATCATACCTCACAAGTTGCAGGCCACAAACCATGGTTTTCCAGAAAACCATGGTAGAAACCATTACATTCTGTTCCTAGCACCACCCATATTACAACTGGTAACATCCAGTTTTTTGCCTATTTACTCAGTTGCTGCTGTTGCTGTTTTTGCACACATTTCATACTGCCACCAACTGCTGCTATATAGAAGTGTATATGTTTACAAGAACTCTCTTTGTTTACAGTTCTCTTATTTTGCACATTGTACTGTATAAAATATTATAGGGAATGTATACTGATTGGCACTATTTTGTGTATTTTGTGTATTTGTCCTTTACTGTTTTGTTTTGTATTGTCTTTTTGTCTTGCACTAGGTTGCCCATGTTGCCCACTTGAGCTAGGACACCTTACTTTATGTCCTTAGCTCTGTGTTGTTATGTAGCTCTATGTTGTTTTATGTAGCACCAGGATTCTGGAGTGAACAGTGTTTCATTTCACTATGTACTGCGTCAGCAATATATACAGTTGAAATGACAATAAAAGCTTTTTGACTTGACTTCCTTATTAGCAAAATCATAAATAAATGCATTTAGTCAGCTCTGATGGCTCAGTGGATAAAAGATCTCTTCCTGTTCTAGTAGGTTTCTACCCAGAGGGACCCTAAATCCAGAAGAAAGAAGGAAAGAGATAGAAATTCTGGTTGGTCTCACCTGAAGCCCCGAGGGGGGTAATGCCACTCTGGATAGTAGCCTGCTAATAATTTTAGATTAGTGTGTAAATAAACTCTTGAACTTAGAAAGCCCCCTTGTGGCTTGGAGGCCATAAGCCACTGCTTTTTGGACTACAGTTAGGAAGAGTCCTGATTCTGTCTGTTATTTCACTCTGATTCATCAACCTGTGCTTAGTTTTATACATTTCTAGGTTTTCCATCAAAGACATTTTGACCAGTCGTAGTTATTACACTTTGGTATACAGGATTACACAAACAGGTTATAAATGTCTCCTGGTCTTCAACTGAAGAGTTTGACAGCCTCAGATTCTTGTTCTTGGCAGAAAGGAGTGAAACTTTAAGAAAGAAGATGACCAGCAACGTTTCAACATCCATCATCATTTTTTCCCAATTATGTCACGATGCACATATTTGATGGGCGATAATGACCGTCTTTTCATCTTAATTACTGCCGAAAAGGCAACGAAGAGCCTCATACAGTGAATCTGATCACCTCTGATACTTCATTTGCATTCTTCAGTTCTCGAGTTGCAATAAACTTTAGTTCATTAATTAAAACCAGGCTAAATGATCACACTTTAAATGCACTTTCTATTGAAATACAAAGTTGTGAATAATAAGGAGCACTTGACTGAAATAATAATAATAAAAAAAAAAAAAAACCCCGAATGATCTTTAATTATTACCTCTAAAAGGATTCTCTTTCTCTCCTTCCTCATTATGGTCCTCTGTGTTATCGCTGTTAATCATGCACTTTGTGCCATTGGGAAAATAAAATAATAAACAATTAGCATACTTTCAATCGAAAGCGAAGATTTTATAGCAGTTTTATAGATGTCATAAATCATTCATTACTCTGGAATGGTTGACCTTTAGCTACAATTAATTGTTAACAGATTTTAAAAAGCTGATTTGCAAAGAGATGATGAAGGGCAAGCAGGTAAACAGACAACGCTGGATAATTATTTGGAGAAAGGAAAGAAAGTCACCGTATGATGGAAGAAAAATCCAGAAATATATTAGATAGCACTAATTAGGAAAGGATTGTTTATGGTGAAACAGTGAAGAAGTCAAGAAGGGAAAGCCTACCTACAGATAAAAGCATCAGAGACAGCTTTAGTATCAACTCTAAAATGTGACTAATAAATAAAATGCCTAATTAGAGAGTTAACGACTTTACACTATTCTCATTACATCTGATTGAAATATTGCTAAGAAAATCATTCAGAACTTTTCCCAATTTGCTGTTTTGCAAACGAGATCATTAAAATAGAAATGATACAAATCAGAGCAAAATTTATACTTTGGTTTCAGCTGCTATTTGGTTGTGTTTGATTTCACATTGCACATAAAAGCAAATCATGGTAATAAATTAACAAAAAATAAATAAACAAATGGTAAAACAAAAAAAAGCTGATGTAATTTTTGATGCTTTTCATTGTTTGCTCAGGGAAAAGTCACCTGAGTGTGAAAAACAAAAAGCTGGTGCTAAAATGCCTAAATGACTAGGTAATAATATACACTACCAGTCAAAAGTTTGGACACACCTTTTAATCCAATGTTTTTTTGTTTAGGGATTTATTTTCTACATTCTAGAACAATACTGGAGATTTCAAAACTATGAAATAACACACATGGACTTCAGTAATCCATATGTAATGACAACAAAAAACAGTCAGTTGTTATTTTAAGACACGAAGGTCAGGTGTTCTGGAATAGTTCTTGTAAGAACAGTATTGTCAAGTGCATTTGCAAAACCCATCAAGCACCATGATGAAACTGGCTCACATGAAGACCATCCCAGGAAAGCAAGACCAAAACTGACCTCTGCTGCAGAGGAGAAGTTCATTTAGAGTGACCAGCCTCAGAAATCACCAATTAACAACACCTCAGATTAGAGGCGTTATGAAGGCTTTAAAGAGCATCAGTAGCAGACATATCTCAATATCAACTGTTCAAAGGACATTATTGTGGATTTCGGCCGCCTTCAGCATTGTTTTACAATGTAGAAAGAAATAAACATCCGGAAAGACCATGGAATTAGAAGGTGTGTCCAAACTTTAGACTGGTAGTGTAAATAACTAGTATTTTAAAATAATCATTATAAATAAATAAATAAATAAATAAATAAACATTTTGCGAATCACAATAATTGTAGTATGCTAAAAAAAAGAAAAAAAAGAAAAGAAAAAAAAAACATGGCAGAGATGATCCAGAAGAGTCGATTCAGAGTCTGCTCACTTGATCACAAATGAAATCAAGTTGATTTTTTTTTTTGTAAAGTGTCTCTATTCCAGCAGTGTTTCATTACTCCATAATCTTTCATAGTTTTTTTTTTTTTCCTCCAACACCTGACCACACCTGAAGCTGGGACTGAACAAACACCTAGATGAATGTTGACCAGCCCTGAGGAATTACACTAGCAAACACTGAGCTACAGAACACAACGTCTTCATCATGCTATAAAACGCATCCCTTCATGGACTCTCAGAAACATTTATGGGAGCTGAATAATGATGGTTCGCTCCAAAGGTGCCTTTTAGTCTGGAAAGAATTACAGCCTTTATTCCTTCTCAGAAACTAACACCGGGGGATACACTAAATTCACTGACTCTGAAATCAAATATTCCTGTGTCAGGGATTTTAATGACTTCCAAAATCTGACTGGAAATGAAGCCTGGTGTGTGTGTGTGTGTCTCATGTGTTCTCTTAATCACCTTCCTGTGGCTTTGCACTTCAGTCATCTAGAAATGATTAGCTCTTCTTTATCAACATGAATTTCTGCCATTTTTTAATCAGCTTGAAGGGAAAATTGGTCTTCGGCATTGATTTTGGAAAAACCACCATTCAGTTTTTTTTTTTGTATGTGTGTGTGTGTGTGTCTTTTTTTTTTTTTTACAACACTGTCTCAAACCTACAACCAAATTGATTTTTTAATAATAATAATAATAATAAAAAATTCACTTCTCATTTGCATACTCATGACTATTATAAATAAATGAATCGTGAATGAAATGTAAAAAATCAAATAAAATAACACGCGAAAATTACATGTTGGAAAAAAAAATATTAAAAAAAACTTTTCCATTTTCTATGGAAAAAATCATAGGTAAAATTTTATTACTATTTATTTTTATTTTTTATTTTTTTTTTAAATAATAGAATCATGTAACAAGGGGAAATCAAGTGTTGAATGCTTATGTTTTAAAATCACATGAAAAGAAACAAATCTTGTGGGAAAAAATGTGAAAAATCACATTTGAAAACAAAACCAGACTTAAAAAAATACTGTTTCAGCTTCAAAATAAATATAAATATTTATATTTATATTTATTTATACAGAATTAATGTAAAATAAATACCATATTAATGATATGTTTTTAAAACGTATGAGAGCAAGTGCAATGATATAAAACTTTTTTTAAAAAGCTGCTGCTATAAAAAATCAATTTCTAAAACTAATTGTGGTGTTAATCTTAAAAAAAGCAAAACAAACACACAAACAAAAAGAAACAGTCCATCATTCCATTAAACACAGATTTACATTCAAAAATAATTAAATGTCTTGACTGCTCACTTTAATGCTTTCTAGGAATATTTTAGGAATTTTGTTTTCTTTTTCTTTGAAAGCAACGTGACACTGATTTACATTTTTATACTGCGATCAAACCTTCAGAAGCTAACCTCTAGGGAACGGATATTACCAGCAAAAATGATTTCATCCTGAAATCAAGCTTCTTCTTCTTTTTTTTTTTTTGTACAAACTACATATCTAATGCACATAAAAGCTAAAGAAGCCTGAGCCCACATCTGCGTCAAGACTTCAGTAAATGATAAAATTGTGCCCTCTGATGGAGGAAATGAGACACAGCATGAGCTCATTGAAGCTGTTCCAGGAACCCGAAGTTGCCATCAGGGCTCATTCGTTGTTCCAGCTGTGAATCGTGACTAAGCGCGTGATTTTACATGACTGCGAAAGACTGGAACAAATAAGATGTCATGACGTTTCACATAAATCACGTTGCTTTATTTTTGCCACATGATTCATTCATTTTCTTTCTGTTTAAAAATATTTTTATAATAAATAAATATTTTTATAATACATTTTTTTAATTAGATAAATAAATAAATTATTTTTTAAAACAAATGTTATTCATATTTTTTATTATTTTTCCAGTGAATAACAAGGTGAAACAGACCTTTACATGTTCATTATAATATATTTATAATAAATAAAAAAATATTTAATTATACATGTTTATAATATTTCTTGAAATTAAGAAATACATTATTTTTTAAAATAAATATATATTTTTTGTTTTTAGGGAATAAGGTGAACAAGGTGAAATGTTCCTTCACCTGATCCCTTGGCTCAAATGATGGCTTTTTAATTTTTTATATGTAACATTAGAGAGGAATGTAAAAAAAAATAGATGAATCTGAGACTCGTTTAATCTTCTCTCTGAAACGCTGAGAATATTCATATCTTACCGTTAGAAAAACTCCACCACTTTCAGCACCTCGTTAATCAGGAAGCCATCTTGTGCCTTGATGCTTCATCACTTCGTATCATTTCTTTACCTTTTATTCTTCCATTCATCTTCAGAGAGACTGTTATCCCGGTGGAGCTGGAGCTAATCCAAGAAATGCTGAGCAGAAGGGAAGAAACACCCCTGGGCACCACACACACACACACACACACACACACACTCATTCACACCTGAAGTGTGTTTGGAATGTGGGAACTACAGCACTCCATAACTCCATTATTTTAGATTTATTTTTTAGAATTTTCTCTCTGAATGAGTTTTTTTTTTCCATATTCCTTTCCTTCCTTTCTCCTTCCCTGGCTTGCTTCCAGCATCTGTTTCCTTCCTTCCATCTTTCACTTGTTTCTTCTTTTTTCATTCCTTTTAACCTCCTTCCTTCTATGTTTCCATCCATCCTTTCCTAGACCCATTCTTTCTTCCTTCTATGCTTCTTTCTCTTTCTTCCTTTTTTCATTCCTTCAGCCCATCCATCCATCCATCCTTCCTTACTTCCTTCTTTCCCTTTCTTCGTCCTGGCCATCCATCCATCAATCCATCCATCCATCCATCTTTCAACCCTTCCTTCCTTCCTTCCTTCCTTCCTTCCTACCACTAATTCTTCCTCCCTCCCTTCCTGCACTTAAGTTTCCCTCTTTTCTTATTTTTTCCTTCTTTTTCTATTCCTTTGTGTATTCTTTCACTCTCAGATCCTCTGGTGTGTTACAAAGTCACTTCTCTGTAAGGAGTCACGTATTGTGTTATCGATTTTGAGAAAAAAACACTAAAGAAAACTAACCACAAATGAAATGAAACCATTTCAAAAACAAATAAAAGCATGAATAACTCATGCACTGGCAACTCTTGCTGAAAGCGGGCCAGCTGCTGCAATCCATGCCGAAAACAGAAATTATAGAAGACAGATATCTCTTCTTACCTGTTTTTTCCCCACCTTTTTTATCACCCCATCATATTTTAATTCATTTTGTAAGTGGTGTGTTTAATTATAGACCTGCTGTGCAATGTTAAGATCTCAGTAAATTCTGTCAGCATTTCCATCGTACATGTGAGTTATCCCGAATGTTAGTGTGGAAAAAACCCCCAAAAAAACGGGCGCTCTAAACCATGGTGTGAACATGCAGGAAAAAAGAAGAAACTGTAGCCAGGAAAAAGAAAAGACAGAGAAATATTTTCACCAAAAGATTCATTGTTATTTTTTCCCCACATTTGGTTGTAAATTCAAACAGAAAGCATTCATCCCGATCCGAAAGTACCACACAGACATCTTCATTATTATTATTTTTTTTAGCCACCGCTCCCTCCCCTTTTTTTTTACCCTCCCCAAGAAAGCAGCAGATAATTCACCAGAAACGAACGGAAAAAAAATAAAATAAAAACACAGAAGCTCCTCATTCAGGGGTCGGAACTTCATTTCTCTGCCCAAAGTCTGAGCTCCAGATGGATGAGGTGAAGTGTGTGTGAAAGGACTCGAGCTGTTCCTATCGAAACCAACACCCCATTTGACAAGTGAGGAGAACAAAAAAAAGAAAGAAAAAAAAGGAGAGAAACACCAAAGTACAAAAAAATAACTTGGACAGGATACACTTCCATAAACCGAGTGAAGTCTTGGGGCAGTGTTCAAGGGTGAGATTCCCACTGCCTCAAGTTACGGAATTTCAATTCAGTTCCTTAGTAAATCATGTCCATAGTTGAAAAGTGGTGCACCAGTTCCAAGGCAGAATGAGATGTTCCTTGGCAGGGAAGCTTGGAAACATTATGTCGTTTCAGCTGCAGCCCTCGCGAATACACGGAATTTTTAAAACGTTTGGGAGAATGCGGGAAACAAAATGGACCAAGACTGCACAATGTGGTGGCGGCGGTAGTGGTGGTACAAAAAGGCGAAAAAAATAAACAAAAAGATCGTATCATTCCCATTTTCCTTGTCTTTTTTGTGCACTTGGTGACCACCATTTTCATTCAGATATATTTATAGCCATTTATATATAGATATCTATATATATATATTTTATACAATTAAAAACACCATAGAGATGACAGACTATTTGGTTTCTTTTTTTTTCTAAGTTTCTCATTTTAATAAATGCATATAAATAATTTATCTTTTTTAGTTTTTTTTGAGTTTTTAGACTGTCACTCTTTCAAAAAAAAGAAAAAAAAGAATTACTATCTCAAACCATCAGTGCTGAGAGTTTGCAGTATTCCGTAGACTCCCATTCATTGATTTTTGGCAGAAACACTCTGCAGCCTTGTTCTCAAGACACAAGGTGTGACAAAGATCCTTTCATTGTCTAGGTTGGGTAAAGTCCTTGTGAATATCTCTGGGATACACTAACTGAGTTTCTGTTGGTCCACTAGGAGCTGTGCCTCCGTGTCCAGCTCCGTTGGCAAGAAGAATACAAACCGTCTCTTTCGCCACGTGAGGATTAGAGAACACGATGTCGTCCTGCTTCATGTTGGTGTTGACTTTAAGCTTTTCCCGAGCCTCCTCTGGTACACGGACCCCTTCCTTCCACTTTTCCCCCACCCTGTCACAGAGAGGATTGGCTACCGGGTTGTCCGCTCTACCCCCGTTACCCCCTTGACGTGGTAAACTCTGGTGCATACCATCCGCGGAAGTCGTCTGCATACATGAGGTCTCGTCTTGATGCGAGTGGACAGACGGGATGATCGGGATCCGATATGGACCCAGGGATCTCTTTCCCGGCGAGATGGAGCAAGGGTTCCTGGGGGGCGACCACGGTTGAGAGGGTTGGGAGGATTGGAAAGTATCCCGGTGCAGGGTGCCGTCAGGCTTCATCATATTCCTGCGGAAAGAGACAAAGAAAATGAAAAGAATGGAACAGAATTCGGTGTTTATAATAGATTGTAGTGTGGGAAGACAGAAAGATGCACATCCATCAATCACAAACCAGTCATGCTCTTTTGAAAAGCGCAAGTCGCTCGAGCGTGTAAATGAAAGAATTGCAATCTGAGAGACTAAATTGCTACCTTCAATGTTGCTTCAACAAAGGTAAACACCCTCTCCAATGTGACAAACTGAGTGATGAGGCTTTTCCGGAATGAACAAACGCATGAGAGACCGCTCGGCATCTAGTGCTTAATTATGACATTTGTTCAGTACCCGTAAGACGCCCTTCATTTGCATTCTTTCAGAGCTGAATGACAAAACATGACTCGAAGCTTGTTGTCTCTCCTTGAGATGTACTCACAAATTGATCTGCAGGGATTTTGAACGCGCAACATTTTCATGGTTGATGGAAAGGGAAGAGGTTTGTGACAAACAGACCTTGTGTAACATTATCGCCTCAAATCAGGAGTTGTCTGCATTGTGCTTGCTTGCTTCTTATCTCCCGGTAAGGGACCATAATCCCATGCAAAAACGTGTGTCAGTATTTAACCGCGTCCTTCTCCCTTTGAAATACTTAATAAGATGTAAACCTCCATATTAAGGGCTCTCAAAGCCTGTAAGCGAAGATACCACAAAAAGTAAATGGATGAACACATTTGTGGCAGTTAACGATTAACGATGCATGCAAGAGAAAATGCAAATGGTCACAACCAATAATGCTTTAATAAATAGATTACTGATATATTTATACATCCATCTCTCTATAATCTTCTTAATATTGAGATTTGAATAACATTATTATGTTATTATTTTTTTTTTTTTTAGTCTTTTTTATGGATCGTTTATTTTTTCAATATAGATCTCTTCCCAGACGAGTTCCATCATAAAAACCCAAGCCTTCATTTCCGCTGTGCTTTATTAGCGGAGTTATAAGCAACCTTGGTGTTTTATGATAGATGCCTTGAAAAAAAATAGTCATAAATATGAGATTTTTCTAAGAAAAAAAAAAAAATCGAATGATATCCATGATCCATCCATACTTCCCATATCTATGAATGTATATTTTACACTCTTAATGAGTTTCCTTTTTGTCAATAAAGCTCCAAGGACTAAAGCTCTTAGAGGATGAGTAGAATCTCATAGGCTGAGATTAAATGAGCTGCCTTTCAGATAAGATAAGGAATAAAAGTCATCCTGGGTGAAGTACAGCAGTGTTTCATCTCATTTTAATGATTCACTACCTGTAATCTCCTTCTCAGCATGTCACTCCAGATACCCCCCCTCCTCTCTCCCTCTCTCTCTCTCTCTCTCTCTCTTTCTCACCTGCTGAGGAAAGAATGAGGAATAGCCTGAAATAGAGATGGACTTGAGCTTGTCTGTCATAAACTCTCAGGAGTTACATCTCAGTCCTGTAATTACAATCTTACCGTTTAGTTTCATTGCAATTCCTGAATAATTTAGTTAAATGAAGTGGGCAGTTAGTAAGGATTAGAATAAAGGATGTGCGTAATTCCTGGGAATGACATTCTCTAATATTAATATTATTAGCTGATATTCGATAACATAAATTGGGGGCAGAATGAATCAAATCTCAATAAATATTTAACAAATTAAAACGCAGCTTTTATTATAGATTTGACTTTTAATTTTGACTTTAGATTTTTCCCCCTATTTAATAAAAAAGTTTTATAAAATACTAAAGATTTATTCTGAGCGATAACTTTATTTGTAAATAATCCTATTTTAGTGTTGTAATGCATAATCTCTTTTAATGTGCTTTAAATGGATCTGCAAATTATTTGTAAAGTATTTTATAATTTTTTATTTTTATAAATATTATAGATATCAAGTTAGATGCTATTTTAAAAAATACATCAATTTAATCCAAGTCAAAAAGTTGTGATTAAATTAGTTTTCAAATACAAATGTACTACATTTATAGTAATAATAATAATAATAATAATAATAATAATAATAATAATAATAATAATAATAATAATACAGAACTGAATTGCTTTCCATATTTAATCTTTTCATGTCAATTACAGCAAGCCTTCCTGACAAGCCTGGCCATATTTTTCTCTCTCTTTTATTGGCCAAATGCAAAACAGTCTGAATCCCTCTCCCTCTCTCTTTTTCTCCTTTCTTCTCCATCCCGGCTTGTCTCCATGGAAACAGGCTTGTTCTTCAGCCCAGTGTTATTCTCGTGCACGTTTGGTGATTTTGCCAGGACCAGAGCTAGAAATAGGTCAACATTTACAAACCGCTCTCATGATCTATTCGTGCAATCCGGTGATCAGACCTTTGTGGTGATACACAGTCCATAGCATCCCAGCTACCGAGAGTAAACAACCATTTGAATTTCAGCTGCAATGAAAAATTTGAAGTAAGTTTGCTGTACGCAGGGATGCATTAACGCAGAGACACATGCAGACTCGTAAACACCCAAACACATTTATCCAGTAGTGCTTGAGAGCGCTATGGCCCTATGGCAAATACCCATGCTGATCCATGTACTACCAGTTTATTATATAGTATGAGAGAACAACATAAAGAACAGCCTGCTTGCAGGTTTTATAAACCTCAGGATACCTGCTCTGAAAAAATCTCTGGTTAGGGTGTGGAAAAAGTCGTAGGTTTACTTGCCACTTATAAAATCTAATAAAACAGCTCTCTTTCATTTAAGTTACAAGACTTGTGTGTGTATTTATCATACACTATTCGAGCAGAACCTCCACCTCCCTCACCCACCCATATTCTCAACTCCAACTTTCACCTACATACTAAACATCACTTATAATTGAAAGTCTGCCATCAGCAGAATATCCACCTCCATCCAGATTCTGAACTCCTGAACACCTAGAGCCCAGCTATATTCTAAACTTCATTTCAATTACAAACTTCACCTGTGTCATAAAATCCACCTGCAATCAAATTCCAGTGCGAATATAAACTCCACTTCTAGCAGAACCTCCATTTGTAACCTAAACTCCACCTACAGCAGAACTTACACTTAGCATGAAGTCCATCTCTAGCAAAACCTTCAACTCTAGCCTAAACACCATTTACAGCAGAATCTATCTCCAGCCAAACTCCACCTACAACATAAACTCCATCTCTAGCAGAAACTCCACTTCCAACATAAACTCCACCTTGAGCAGAACCTTCATCTGCAACCTAAACTTTACCTACAGCAGAACCTCCACCTCCAGCCTTAACCCCATCTCTAGCATGGTCACCGCCAGCCTAAACTCCACTTACAGCACAATGTCCACCTTCAGCCTAAGATCCATCTCTAGCAGAAACTCCATCACCAACATAAACTCCACCTCCAACAGAACCTTGTCCTGTAGCCTAAACTCCACCTCTAGCAGAAACTCCATCTCCAAACCAAATTCCACCTCCAGCAGACCCTTCCCCTTAGTCAAAACTCCATCACTAACAGAATCTCCACCTTCAACATAAATTCCACCTCCAGCAGTACCTTCACCTTCAGCCTAAATTCTACCTTGGGCAGAACCTTCACCTCCAGAATAAATTCTATATTTAGACTATATGCTAAATAGAATATACTCTATATGTAGACTATATTCTACTCACCTCCACCTCCAGTCTTTCAGCCTAAAGCACACATTCATTCTAAATTTCATCTCCATCATCTCAATTGAAGTTCCTCCTCCAGCATGGCCTCAATTTCCATGCTATCCAAAACCTTAAGTTTGTATTCAGACTCAATTCCACCTCCAGTCAACTGCTCCCAACCTCCACCATACCCATACTCTAATCTGACCTCAGGAACACTTAATATTACAGAGTATCTTCATGACTTGCCATGTTTCCATGACAGTCCAGATTATTCTTTAGAAAAAACTCAGACTTACACTCTTGCTTGTTCTCCATCCCTCTCAAATCCTTCTGCTTCCTGCAGGTGCTGGTAGGCAGGTCCAGAATCCTTCAATCCTGTCATAGGATTGAGTCGCCCTCCAGGTATGGGCGGAGTCTTGCGTGCTGATAGACGAAGGGCCATCCGGTTCTTTGGGTCTGTGTTGCACGAGACCGAGCTGCTCCTGCGAACAGAGCAGAAGACATATTGACATGACATTTACATTTTTTAAAAATATTTCTCCAGCAAAATCTCAGAAGCTGTTTGTTCTTTAATAAATGGTGTATGCATAGCAACCATCTGCTGTGTACGGCTTTCGCTAACATTATCATGCATCATTACGTCTCTCTTTCCCTCTTGGTGTTTTGGATGGTAAGTTGACACGCTCAGCTTAGAACAAAAAAAAACAAAAACAAAATATATATATATATACAAAAACAAAAACAGACCATATTACAAACAAAAGCATTTTCTTAATAGTTTGTCATTTGTAGAACCGCCTGATGCAAGAAGTGCTGATGCAAACTGAATGAAGAAAATAAACAATAAAACCTTTTGTGGGTATGTTTTTGTTGTCCCACAGAGAAAAAAAAACAACAACAAAAGGGAAATAATACAGGTGAAATTTTTTAATGAATTAAAAATAACCATACTTTTTATCCATTTAAACTGGTTAAATGGCTAGTTTAGCTAGTGTGCTAGCTCTTGTGTAGCATGCTAGCTATGGGCTCATGGAATATACAGCAAAATGGGTCATTTCATCCAACTAAATTATAAAATTGAAGTCTTAAGACTTAATGTAAATAATAATAATAATAATAATGATAATAATAATAATGATAATAATGTTATTGTTATTATGACTTATGTTTAATTTAATGGAACATCTCCAAAAGTGACCAGGAAATGACAAACCAGTGTCACAAAACTCAAAGTTAGGGTTTCAATTTTGCTGACACTGGAGACTCATTCCAAAAAAAAACATTAAAAAGACTCTGTGTGTCTGCTGTCCAAGTTCCTCTGTAAGTTCTTGCTAACAATTTGCAGCTGCGCTGTTATCAATGCTGCAATTATAAAAATGTAATCAACATCAATAATAATCCAGAATTCAGCAGCGCTGTCGAATGAGACAAAACCCAGAGCATTAACAGAAACACTTCCCCTCTCTCTCTGATCTACTGAAACTAAACCAAAACCTTCAACTTTTCTGTTTGGAGCTGTTCAGTAAGAAAAGCAAAGTGCTGGTGTTTGGGTATTATGTGAAAGCAGTCGAGGACAACAACAAATGAAGTGTAATAACTGACTGACATCTGCAGCTGTTAGTCATTCAGATAACAATAAACACTCTGCACATGCAATATGATACTAAATGATTGAATCCTCTGTGGGTTCTGTGTGAAAACACACAACAAAATCTTTTCACAATGTAACATCCAAATGAAGGCATCCAAAACAAAAAAAACCTGTAAAAGCCATCATTCAACTGACCCGAGCAACCACCTAGCAACACCCTCAAAACTAGCTGGATCACCACAGCAACAATATAAGATTCCAAAATAATATACAACTAGCAACACCATGTGACCAATTCAATCATAGCAACCACCACAGTTTCTAGTATAACCAGCTAGCTAACCATCTCAACCAGATGCAACACCTTAGCAACCATATAAATCTTCAGCATATAATCACTACCAACCTAAACCTTTGAGAGAACCTTCACCAAACCAGATACACATAGCCCCCTACACAATAGCAGCCACGTAAGACTCAAGAGTAAGCACCTGGAATACCGTCACAACCTTCTAGAATTCTAGAGTAACCACCTGGAACACCTACTCAACCACCTGGAATATGACAACCATCTAGAAATCCAGAGTAACCCCATGTAACACCCTCACAACCACCTGGAACACCACAACCATCTAGAATTCCAGAGTAACCACCTGGGACACCCTCACAACCACCTAGAATACTACAGCAACCATCTAGAATTCCAGAGTAACCACCTGAAACACCTTCACAACCACCTGGAATACCACAATCATCTATAATTTCAGAGTAACCACCTGGAATACCTCCACAACCATCTGGTATACCACAACAACCATTAAGAATTCCAGAGTAACCACCTGGACTACCTTCACAATCACCTGGAACACCCTCACAACCACCTGGAATACCTCAAGAACCATCTAGAATTCCAGAGTAACCACCTGGGACACCCTCACACCCACCTGGAGTACCCCAACGACCATCTAGAATTCCAGAGTAACCACCGGGAACACCTTCACAACCACCTGGAACACCCTCACAACCAAATGGAACTCCACAGCAACCATCTAAGACTCCAGATAAACCACCTGGAACACCACATCAGCCATCTAAAATTCCTGAGTAACCTTCTAAAACACCTTCACAACCAGGTTTTTGGATTCGACTTGCCAGAGATTTCTAGAGTTGTTATCCTGAGGACTGAAATCTAAATTGTGGAAAAAGAGAAAAAACAAACGCTGCATACTAATGGAATCTTCACAGAATCGTTCCGTTTCAACGAAGCAGACTATTAAAGGAAGCTGGCCGAGGCACAGCAGGAAGGAGAACGAGGTCAATCTAACTCCATAACTGTAGCAGCGGGAGCTTTGTGCGGAAGAACGTAATCAAATGTAAGATTTTAATTCAGTAACACTCGGCTAAACGAGGCGGCGCTCGGTCCGAGTCCGATTTATTTCCATTTGTCTCGATCCCGCGCTCCTCGACTGTGCGTGGCAACAGAAGCGCGTATTTAACATGTTTATCACCAATTACAATTACTATCACTCTTTTTAGTGTTCAATAAAACTCCAATTACAACCGACGATGCTGCGCTGGAGTTAATATAATTTCGCAGAGTGTAATTTCAACACATTATGGCGAGTTTGCATCGTGCCCGTCTTCATGGCATGCCATTACAATAGCCATTATCATCATGAGGGTGTCTACAAGGCCATGGGCATGCCAGGGAAAAACAAGCCCATCCATTTACACTGAGGTTAAAGCAATTTTTCAGCTGGAAGTAGCAGTAATGTCCACTTAATGCTCGCTGCTCGCAGCCTGTCGTAGTCATGACGCTAATTTTACAGCAGTGTACTTCTTACATTTGTTAAATACCTCCTGTACTTGGCTATGTGTGAGAATATAATGTTGGCTTTGGTGAGATTCTGTTCGACCAAAAATATATAAATCTTCAATATTAAATAATGTTAAATAATGTTTAATATTAAATCATTTAAAAAAAAAATTAAACAATGAATTAACTAACACACCTATTAATTAAATAAATAATTAATTAGAAATGGTCAAGATCCAATATTTCTACATTCTTACGATCAATTAAACTTACTAATTAACGAACTACCTAACTAATTTTCATTTACTTTATTCATTTATTTATTTATTTTTTAATAAAATTGTTAAGATTCAATATTTCAAGACCATTGAAGATCATTTTTTTCTGACTCTCTCCATTCTGACAAATCTGGAATTCAATTGAATGATGAGCTTTAATTTTTATAATAATAATAATAACATTAATAATCATTATTATTGTTGTGTGATTATTATTATTTACATTAAGTAAGTCTTAGGACTTTCATTAAACATTTTAGAATTTATTTGGAATGAAATGACCCTTCATACTGTATATTCCATGAGCCCATAGCTAGCATGTTACACAGGAGCTAGCACACCAGCAAACTAGTTTAGCTAGTCATTTATTCAGTTTACACTTAAATGAAATCTCTTGAAAATTCTAAAAATTGGCCTCAATATACACTTTTAAATACCAATTCTTAAAAACAGTTACAGCAAGATTTGCTTGAAAGGTTGCACATCATATCCAGCCTATAAACAATGCTAACGGAAAGCACTGGGGGGAGATGATCATTTCTTTACCTGTGATGTCGGGTTGTGGTTAAACCCTTCGTATATGAGGAGGCCATCACAGAATTCTGGGAAAAACCGGCTTCATGGACGATGCCTCCATGTAGTGGAGATCTTGTGCTTTTGCAATACTGCAGAGAGAAAAGATTAAAATTAAAATAAAAATAAAAAATAATGGCCGACCAATGAAATTTCAAAAATTCGCAACAAAAAAGAAAACATTTTTCATTTTTTTTCTTATTTTACAGTACATTTATATTTCAAAATGCATTATTTCTGCTCAATAATCTGTAAAAATATAAATAAATAAATAAATAAATAAATAAATATATAATATATAAATAATATTTTTTTTAACGGTGGATTGTTGAATCATTAACATGAGTGAGATAATATAATCAATTCGAGTACTATATTCTGCCACTTGTAAAAAAAAAAAAAGAAAAAGAAAAGACTGACAGAACAGTGCACACGACTAAATCCTGTTTAAATACCACACTTTGAAAATCCACCCTTAAAAAAAAAAAATCCATATCTATACACTGCAGAAAGTGGAAAATAATCTGACTGTCACTGTGGCACTTAATCTCCACCAGGCAACAAAGATGAGAGGAGAGCGGAGTGAAAGGAGGAGAGCAAGTATACTAGGGGAAGTAGTGATGCGTGAACGAGGGCTACGGCAGGGCGTTAGCGTCAGTGTAATTGGATAACGCGGCCCGTCGCCGGCTCGTCTCACTTGCCTCGTAGCCGTCACGTGGCTGAAATATGGAGCGGGCAGATAAGATTACGCTAATACACTCGGAAATATGTGGAGCACCGGGACAAAGAAGAAAAAAAAAGGGGGCTCACTCTGAAAGAGTCTGCGTTTTATTACAGCGAAACACATCATCGATACAAAATGCATCATGTCGCAAGTCATGACAAAAAAATGATTGTTTTTTCTGAATTGTCGCAGCCAAAGATTCTTGATTTTTTTTTCTTCTTCAAATAACTACTCAAATCACAACACACTAAAGACATGTGTAACGACTTTCTATGAGAACAGTGTTCATGTTCCACACGTGACTCTGAATACGCAATGTGATGATGTCACATGAGGCTTTTCGGATCGAACCTACAGAAAATCTGTGTCGTTTTGAAAAATTGCTTTTCATTGTTTTGCGTTCATTTCTGCAAACACAGAATCCTGAAGTGACTGATATTCTAAGCTGGGTTAATCTTTTAGTCGTGAATGAATTACGTAAAGAGAATTCATGAGATGTTTTTTTGTTGTTTTTTTAAATAACTGCTTTGCAGATTTGCGCTGTTTCCTCTCACTTTTCACAGATGAGGTCGTGAACCGAGACACATATTAAAAACATATTTCTCTTGTTATTGATTTGGATGCTCTACTTATACAGTGAGAGAGAAAAATCGATTTTCTTCCGCACCGCACACATCACGGCTTCGACTCCTCCGCTTCTCTCTCATGATAGACAGTTTGTTACTTAAACAAAAATGGAAAAGAAAAGCGATAAACGCAAAACGATGGATTTTTACAAACACTTATTATTTATTTTCAAAACCAGTCCTCCAGCACTGATTGGATCACTGGTTTGGTCTCTAACCCTTCCCTGAATCACTGGGTTGAGTTGACTGACGTCCAAATTACAGCCGTGTTTTGTTTGTTAGCAGCTAGTAAGCTGATACACGATGGATGTGTCTGTGGAAGCTAGCTGATAAACGGGAAGCAAGCACTCTTGTGGAAATGAGAGCTGCTCTTGGAAACACACAGTGATGACGAGAAAGTGTGATGGGATTTAACATGGATGATGTCACAAACACTGTGTCGAAATGGAATACATATGTAATGCTAGTAGCTACACGGGTAGTTGAGCTGTAAGGAAGGAAAAGATATGACGTCCTTTGAGAATGAGCATTGATTTAGGATTGTCCAGAAAATATGGGTACGCTATGCAAAAGTTTGTGCACCCCTACCCATCAAGCTTGTAAGAACTTGTTAAACATCTCATTCCAGATTTATTCCCCCAGATGTTGGATTGTGGCTGTGGGGATTGGTGATTCAGCTACAAGAGCATTACTGAGATCAGACTCTGATGTTGGGATGATGAGGAGACTCCAGTTCCAGTTCATGTCAGGGGGGTTGAGTCAGAGTCAAGGCTCTGTGCATGATGCTTGAGTTCTTCATCAGCTTTAACACACCGTGTCTTCATGGAGCTCAAGGGTTTTGTGCACAGATGCATTTTCATGCTGGAGCAGTGTTTGAGCCTCATAATTCCAGTGAAGGGAAATTCTAACAGTTAAACTGTTTCCCTAAAGCCTCATATAATGTTCTATACAATTGTGTGCTTCCAAATTGTGGCTACAGCTTGGTTAAGAAGCACATATGGGTGAAAACGTCAGGAGTGCACAAACGTTTGTGCATCTTGTTTGTATAGATATTTATGAAAACTTTTACTCCTTGAATTTCCCTTTTTTTTTTTTAAATGATGAAAAATATAATTTAATAACTAAAATAATTAATTAATTAATATTTAATAAATAGTAATTTAATAAATAAATATTTAAAAAATTTTCTCAGCTTGTAAAAAATGGGAGATAAACTCTCCAACTTCATCTATGATATTCTCAGGGGCTTGTTAATGTTGTTGTGACTTTTTAATGATTTTTATTTAAAGAAATGTTATGTTCAATGTTATGTAAATGTTCAAACATCATTAAAAAATAAAAAATAAAATAAATAATGATGCAGATATCGATGAAGTGAAGTTACTGATAAATCCTGGTGGTGATGGATTGATTTTCTGGGTTTAACAGCTCTGCTTCTTCCTTTCTTGTATTTACCGAGCTTAAAAAAAAAAAAAAGAAAAAAGAAAAAAGGAGACTTACGCTGTGCAGCTGGAGGCCGGTGTGAGTCTTACATGGTTGGCTGACGCTGTAGTTTTTCAGACCTCGGCTCTCTTTCAGATGTGCCTGGAGCTTTTCCCGGCGTCTCCTACAGGGGGCAGAGCAGACGTTAACTCGGAAACATCTCAAACCACAAATATATACAGTCATAATGTCACGCTTCAAAAATAATGTCACTCCATAGCTTTATCCCTGTGTGTTAAATTCACCGATGAACAGCAAGGACGCTTTTTTTTTTGCTTTGCATCATCAGGATGCTCAGTCGGTCATGTCATTACAGTATATTAGCTGCTTTATTGAAATCACACGGCTGTTCTTCTTCCCGTTCTGCTCCATAAGCCATGATTGACAGCTGCTTTTTATTCCTCTTCTGTTTGCTCAGCAGCACTAGCAGACTCTGACTGACTCTAGCTTTTAGCTCTGTGCTTTCGGCTAAAAAAAAAAAATTAAATAAGGATATGAAAAAAGATCAAAACGCAGAGCGGAGATGGTCTAATATTTAGCCGCAAGCTTATTTGACCTTGAAGTCGTGAAAACGGCTTTAAAACATTTTTATTTTTACCTATAATGTTATTAGGAAAATTCTTACACGGTCATGATGGACTGAGTGCTCTGGAGTGAGCCTGGAATTCACACTGCTGCATGAAATGTCTCGCTGGTGCTAACCTTGATGCTTGTTGCTTATTATATGCGCTTAAAACACACACACACACACACATGACTGAATGACTTGCATATTAATATTAATCTCTATAAGCAAAAAATAATCTTATATCTCAGATCAAGAAATCGCTAGATCTGATACCTGAAGCCGAGACCAGAACACAGTCTAATCTACAATCGATTCATGTTACCGAACCAAATGATCCTTAAATCCGGCTAGTTCTAAGCATGCTAACTGCTAAGCTCGGTTCTGGTGTGTCATTATTGTGCTTCTCTGTTGGTCAATTGCTAATTATTCGCTTCAGGTGTGTAATCAAGAGCCAGGTTCGGGGCTTGATTTGGTCTTAAGACTTACTCTGATTGCACTGAGATCAGTGTTTGATGTGTTTCTGAGTCTGATTTGTTCCTCCTCTGCTGGGTTTAATCTGGTTTTGTCTAGTAAATGTTTTATTCACGCTAATTAGACGGTTGATTTCGATGTGAGTTGTGAGCATGGTTTTACTCTGCTGTGCTTGAGTTTTCTGTCATTGTTTTTTTTAAATATGAAAACAGCGTAAGGAAGAGATCTGGGGTGTTTCCTGAGGTGAAGATTGTCTGAAGGGTTTAATGTATTGTATCAAAGTGTGTACATAGTTTAATATTTCAATATTAAATATGATAGCAGAGCTAAACTCTTGACATCAACATCAGGTTACTTGCAGTTGAAATGTATAAAGTGGATTATTTTAGGAAATCATAAATTATTCATAATGCTATAAAGAAGCCAGAAGGGATACAGGGGCTGATTTCTTTCTATACCAGACTGTAGACTGTAGATTCAGCCTCATCATCATAATATTAACACCCTAAACTGTCTGAAAGCAGCAGATATGATGCTTCTGATTATGGTTTAATGTTCTGGAAACCTTTATAGCTTTGATGTAAAGAGTGTGTTGTAGAAATGTCTTTAAGTGACATCTAGTTATACGCCTGAGTGTTGAACAGCTTTACTGTTTCTTCTATCCGATGTTCAGATGGAAGCCCGACATGACCTCAGTTTGAAACACATAACAATCTGCCTTTAAGCTCGTATCCGTCATCTGTTTGCTCTAAATGTTTATGCACTACATTAGATTCATAAGTACAGCCTTCAAAACTATTTATGCTGATAGAATTAATCTGAAGTCAAAAGATTTTTTTTTTGCGAAGGGGTGCAGGGGGGAAAATACACCTGGCATCCCTGAGGTACTTCTTATTCCAGCCTCGTCCTTCCTACTAATCATTATCTTTCTGGCTTCCTCAAGACTGTTCAAACGCCCATCTCTTTTAGCACTCTACGCTTTGAAATAAAATAAATAAATAAATTAAAAAAAAACAGTTCTCTTGTGGATTCTGCACCATACTCACTTGTTCCGGCAGTACAGAGCCATGCAGAGTGTGCCCAGAAAGCTGATCCCCATGGCGATGCATGTGATTGACAGCACTTGCCTCTTGTAAACCTCTTCGCTCTCTGTTCGGAGAGAAAGGCAGAAGATGAACGCATGAGCGTGTGAAGTGACGATTTGCACACCAAAGCCCTCCATACATATTCAATGCTCGAGAAAGGATTTGTACTAAACATGTTTACATGCATGCGAGGTGTTGTTGTTGTTTTTTTTTTTTTATAGCGCATCGTGATCGTTGTCGCTTATCTCTAAGAGAGATCTGGTTTTCCGGGGGATTGGGGAGTAATGCACGCGTCTCTGACTGGGTTTTTCAGTGCCACCGGAGAAGACTTAAAGCCCTAATGGACACCATTATGTATGAAAAATGGCAGCTGTCCCTGTTCGTATGAAAGAGTAAATCACGCTCGGGTTCGCGGCTATTAATAGCCAATCAATCAGATTAGGCTCAGACGCATTAGACTTTTACAAGAAAGGTAGCGCGCGCAAAAAAATGCACTCAATACAGGGTGATAGATACGCTCGCACTGCCGAGCTCCTGTGACCAGAAACCCGACGGTTTCATTGACCGAAATGCCATTGTAGCTCGTGAATAAAGGTTTGAAAGGACAGGGAAAGCTTTAATAACCATTATGTGACTACATTACTGAGCCAAGATTCAAAATTAGAGATTTAACAAAAGCTCTATGTCCAAACACGGATCTTCTGCTATTAGCTAGAGACAGGAAGCAGGGAAGGGATAAATATAATGTATCTGTGACGCACAAAGTTTGCCTTTTTTAAGGCCACATTTCAAGAATTACTCTATTCATGTAGTCTATTCAGTTATGACCTATTTTTTCTTTACATTTAATGAGTAAAATTCTGGAAATATACCAAATATATGAGCAAATATAACCCTGTAAATAGACTGGTTTTAAATATATACAAAAATATATACAAACTATATCTAACTATAAACATATACATATATATATATATATATATATATATATATACATAACTCACAAAAAGTTATGGATATTTGACTTTTGGGTGAAATTTATGGAAAATGTAAAAAGTTCACGCTACAGTGATTATATCATGAAAGTAGGGCATTTAAGTAGAAGCATGCAGTGGTGATTTCCTCATCTCAAACAATTTATTGAAACAAAAGCCAACAACAGTGGTGGGTATACCACAAGAAAAAATGTCAACGTCTCAATAATGTCATGTGCCCTTGACCATCAATTACAGCTTGACAACGACGTCTCATACTGTTCACGAGTCGACTTATTGTCTGCTGAGGCATGGCATTCCACTCTTCTTGAAGGGCGGCCCTCAGGTCATTGAGGTTCTGGGGTGCAGGGTTACGAGCCTCTACATGGCAACTCAGCTGATCCCATAGGTTTTCTATGGGATTCAGGTCTGGAGAAAGTGCAGGCCACTCCATTTGAGGTACCCCAGCCTCCAGCAGCCATTCCCTAATGATGCGACCTCGATGAGCTGGAGCATTGTTGTCCATGAAGATGAAATTAGGCCTGTGTTGTTCATGCAGGGGCACAATGATTGGATTAATGATGTTATTCAGGTAGTATTGGCTTGTCACTGTACCATTCACAAGATATAGGGCAGTTCTGTATTGAGTAGACACACCTGCCCAGACTGTAACACCACCACAACAGTGGCTGATGCATAGCACTCACCTTGACGTCTCCAACATCGTTGGCGGCCATCATTTCTGCTCAACGTGAATCGACTTTCATCAGAGAACAGCACTGAGGCCCACTGGTCCCTCGTCCAGCGCAAATGCTCCCTGGCCCATGCAAGACGATGACGCCTATGCCTAGTGGTGTGGTACCCTTGCAGGTTGTGTAGCACGCAGACCACGCTGATGTAAACGGTTTCGAATGGTCTGATGTGACACTTGGGTGCCTCTCACCTCCCTTAAATGTGCCTGGAGTTGATTGGCATTCATCATCCGGTTCCGCAGGGCACTGTTCACAATGAAGCGGTCATCAACGTGGGATGAGGCCAAAGGATGTCCACTTCTATGCCTTTCTGTGACTCTTCCAGTCTCTCTGTATCTCTGTCGCAACCTGCTGATGACACTCTGTGACACTCTAAGCTCAGTGGCCACTTCCCTCTGAGAACATCCTGTTTGAAGCCTCGCAATGGCGAGGTACTGTTGATAAATTGTTAGGTGTCATCTTGGTCTCATGATGTCAGAATGTGAACAGCATGATGAAGAGGACTGTTTAAATACCAATTATAATTGAACCAGAAAATTTATTGGTGGATTCATGGATCAAACACTAGTTGCGAATTTTGCCGTTAAGCACCTTGTTAGAGAACAGCAAGTTATGCAAAAAGTATTGAAACACTGAACAGTTGGACATGTGCATTCAAAAGTGTAGAGAAGGTCAAATTAAGTTCACCTGTAAAGGTTATAGTGCATTTTAGGTGCATCCTGAAATTTCACCCGAAATCCGAATATCCTTAACTTTTTGTGAGTAGTGTATATATACACACACACACACCGATCAGGCATAAAATTTTTGAGCAGTGAGAGGTGAAGTGCTTAAGACTGGTGATCTCCTCATCATGGCACCTGTTAGTGGGTGGGATATATTAGGCAGCAAGTGAGCATTTTGTCCTCAAAGTTGATGTGGTAGAAGCAGGAAAAATGGGCAAGCGTAAGGATTTGATCGAGTTTGACAAGGGCCAAATTGTGATGTCTAGACCACCGGATCAGAGCATCCCCAAAACTGCAGCTCTTGTGGGGTGTTCCCAGTCTGCAGTGGTCAGTATCTGTAAAAGTATCCTTTAAGTCCTGTAAGTATCGTTGTGAGGTACAGCAACGTACAGCAAGAATCTGCTGCTAACACCTTGATGCCAGATACCACAGCACACCTTCAGGGATATAGTGGAGTCCATACCACTAAGGGTCAGGGCCGTTTTGGCAGCAAAAGAGGGGCCAACACAATATACAGTAATATATTATATTACTATAATCCATTAAATAGACATATAAGTCATATAGAAATGGTTTCAAAATATTAATAAATGAATACATTAATACGTTCTGTAAATAATTCTACATGCATATCAATCAGCCATAACATTAAATCCACCTGTCTAATGTTGTGTTGGTCCACCAAAGAAGCCCAGTCTCTTTTGGACTCCACAAGACCTCTGGAAGATCATTATCCTGTTCTAGAGTTCATCTTCGGTTGACTTAACCAGTCATGGCAACAGGAATTTTGTCCATGGGGTGCCAAAACTTTTAAACACCACTCCATACTTATTTCATTTACTTACCGTTTAAAAGCCTGTGTTCTACAACACCTACCTACAAGGTGTATGTCTATTTTTTGTATATTGGTTATGTACACGGCTTACCGACTGCAAGGTGTAAATGAGGTAATTTGTCTTAGTGACATTTCAAGTTTGTGATTTTTCTCATCAACTCAATCACAAGCAGTGAAATTCCGCCTCAATTATGTACGATTCATCATCTTATACGGCAAAGGAGAGCGGTTTCATTATCAAATTCATAAAAAAAAGCAGCACTTTGTGAAGTCAGCTGACCCGTACTCATGTTTCATTAACATCACCAGAGTAATGACTCGGACACAATCCATCGTTTATCTCAATTATAAGGTAAGGAACGTTTGGCCAATGAGACGAGTGACCAGACGAAGTATTTCTCACTCGAACAAGATCCATAGACGTGACTATCATGTCTTTGTGTCACCTGAATATAGTGTCTGTATCTGTACACTGTGCGTCCTTGATTTCTGAGCATCACATCCTGAGTTTTTCAAAATCCAGCCAAGATAAAGCTGGATTTCTTCTTCTTTTGCTCATGCTACGTTCAGTGTTCCCCAGATTTACTGTGAAATTGTACAGAATCCAGGCTGCAGCAGCTGTCAGTACAAATCAAGCCTTTGTGGATGAGGAGGAGAATGTCTGCCAAAACTCATGAGGATGTGTGTGTGTGTGTGTGTGTGTGTGTGTGTGTGTGAGGGTAGTCAACTGTCTGTAAACTGAAATCTTTCACACTTCACTTCAGTGCCTGGTGTCTCCTGACCTTCAGACATTCAGACTATATATACGTGTGTGTGTGTGTGTGGACTTTATATACATGCATATTTCTATATAACACACATAACTCAATTTCAATACAATAATCAGATAGAAGAGATATTTCAATCTTAATGAATATGAATACGAATAATAACTGGTGTTGATTTACGTGTTGCCAGATTCCAGCAAAATCCCACCCTGAGTATATTTCCAAAACCATACATAAAAGCTTAACAAAAAATGTCTACAGTTTCAGTATTCTTTATTTAAATTCTTTCCTTTTCAGTATTTATGTGGAGAAAATTTTACATTCTTGCACAATACACAGATATTAATTATATTGTTCATGGATCATGTTCCGTCACCAGTGGTAGTGGTCACGTTACAAGCTATTCATGGGAATCTTTACAAGACATTGGTCTTAAAGCTCATTCAGGAGTGCTCTTTTAGAAGGAAATAGTCAACGATGAGTTTATGTGATAAAGCAAAGCTATCTCCAGCCTGAAGAACATCTTATACCATGGCGAGTTTACGACATTTCATTTTTTTTTTTAAATTAATCCAGAAATGAGTTTTGAATACATCAGAAAATGTAAAACCTCCCTGTTACAAAGCACTAACGTCTACTAACACTGGAGACTCATTCCATTAAATGTTACATAAACATCTCTTGTCCAATCAGATATGAGAGTTACAACAGTGCCTTTGTAAAGTTGTAACCTTTCATAATTTCTTCATTTTTGGAATTAAAAATGCTGATGAGGAGGAGATAAGGGAATGGTGTTAATTTTTTTCCTTTTCCTTCCAGCTTCATTCACTTGGAATCCATTAAAACACAGATCTTGATCGTGAGAACACTTTGAGATTTTGGATTGGTTTGTTCTTCTCTTTTGAGAACCATTTGATCTGCTGGTTAAAATGGCCAACCAGTTGTCCTCCAAATCACTTGCACCAGCCACACAAGACTCATCTTTCATTCTAAGCACTTTACTTTAAATGGACCAGGTCCGGAGTAATGGAACCATATCTCTGACGCCTTGTTAAGAAAAGTTTCTTACACCTTTGGGTTCCAAAGTTGTAATAACAAATGGGTCATAACGACACCCTTAATGCCATGCTAATAAGCTGGAATTTGTCATTAGCATCAAAGGAAGCTGTTCCATAAGCTCAGCTGAGTGCACTAAAAGGATTTCCAGACGATCAGGCGCACTATTGAGCTTATATTCCATCCGTCTCTGTTAGAGTAATGACGGTTACGCAAGATCGCACAAGAGTGTGGCTATGCTCATTATCAACATGGCTGTTACGAATAAACTTGCAACTGCGACTGAGATGCTGATCTAGAACAGTTCTAGAAAGAAGTCAATAAGTTTTTGGACACAACATGGCTGTTTATTTTCACTCAGCTAGCAGAAATACGTCCAAAAAAATCCATAGCTAGCTCAGATCGATTTCCCTTTAAAGGTGAAACTGGCGTCTTTTCTTCCATTCCATAGATCACATTTAAAGCTTCTGTAAGGAAGCATTTGGTGATATTTCAATGTTACTCTTCATCCTTAGTAACTGCCTGATCAGGGCTGTGTTTGGTTTTAATTCGGCTACTAGCTTGCTCATATTGTTGGAAACAGAATTCGAATTGTTCGAAAACATCACAGGCAGCTACAAACAAAAACACCAGTCCCGTCCCACCCACTTCTCAAGTTCAGACCAATTATAAACCGGAGTGATGTAGCTGAAGTTAAGCCAGAATTTAAACACACTGAGATTTCTACCTCTGAGTTTTTTCTAGTGTCCAGTGGCGCCGCATTCATTTTAACTGTTAACTGTTTTAAGCCACACCCACTTTGGGCTGAAATCCCAAAAATCTGATTTAATGTCATTCTACCCCCCCTCCCCTTCCCCAAAAAATTTACTAAATAAAAGACACAGACAGACAAGGGAGTCATTTACACACCCAGCTTGACTCATTAGCAAGCAATAAAACAAACAAATAAATAAATAAATAATTCCTTTCTTACCCATGAACTCGATGCCCAAATGATCTGCTGCTCCATCAGGAAACAAAAGAGAGAAAGAAAGAGAACAAGGTTAGCAACAGCTTTCCTTCACAGAGCTTGGTGTTAAGATTGTATCATGTTAATTCCGGAGTCTGTGGATGGACCGAGGATCAGCTTCAGCGTTAGCGAAGACACTACTGTTTCTAGAAAACCGCTGTCATCCGTTTCTGCCAGTGTTGCTCACTGTCCTGTCATTATGCAGTAGACGTTGAGCCGTTGAATCCTTCTCCCCTCCTTGTCGTCTAGACGTAGCGAGCATGCAGCTACAAGATCACGTCTTTCAATTGCTCTGTGATGAGATAAGAGACGAGCTCGACGGTCATCCATGGCTGCCCTTTTGAAATTTTTTTATAAAATCTCGAGAAGATACAGTTTAATCAAAAGGTTAGCCTGGCGAGGATGTTTCGCTGATGTGATGTAAAAATAAAGGCTACAAAAAAATGAATTATTTATTTATTTATTTATTTATTATTAAATATTTTTTATTTTACTTTTTTTTTTTTTTTTTACAAATGTAATTATTGTGTAAAAAGTATTATATGTTAAATCATTATATGTATATAATAAATATATAATTAAATACATTAGTCATAGAATTAATTCCACCATTAATGCATTTATATGATAATATTTAATGTTTTATATTTAATTCTATAAATATCATCATTTACCTTACAGTCATTTGCTACAACGGAAGTTTCCTGAACTGTCTGGGAAAAGTGCAAAAGTTTGTATGCCCTCATCTCTTAAGTCATGTACACATTGTTTTCTAAAATCCCAAACAACTAATAATTAATACATGACATAATAAAGAGTTAGAATGAGATTAATGTCTAATAAGAATAATTTTTCAATAGTAACAACAACATTCTGGAAACGAGGATGATTATTCTACTAAAGCTTTGTACTAATCAGGTCAGACTCAAGACTGAAATTAATACAAGGTTCAAGATCTGCTTTACTGTCTTTTCTCTGCAGTTAAAAATAAAATGATTTTCCTTTCAGACAAAATCCTGCAGCACAGATAAAGAATAATGTCTGGTTTATGGAAATTCTGTGTATAAAAAGTTGTAAATGGTGTAAAAAAGATTCCAAATATACAAATATTAAAAATATAATAATAAAAATATCAGATTATAATACGGTATCAACCTAATCAAATAATAATCACTAAAAACATACAGCAATTTAAACCTCCAGAATTTTTTATCCAGTTTTTTTTTTCTTTTTTGAATACCTAAATAGCTTTTTAAATAAAACATAACCCCACCCATTCTCCTAGACACCCAGAATTTTTATTGAACGGCTGTAGAAATATTTATAAATCACCATAATATCTCACTGATTGACCTCAAATTGGGCAGAAAGATTCTTTTTTTTTTGTATTTTAATGTACAGATTTATATAGAAATATATTTGTATTGTATTTTTATATGTGTTTTATACAGCTAAAACAGCCCGGGATCAAACTGACTGCAAGGAACACTGAGGCCACAAAATGTGTACAGGAGGCTGAAAACATTATTATATTATTATGGTCATTTTATGATAGTTGCCTGTTTGTCCCTATTCAATTAGGGAAAGTCATTATATATGAAGCAAAAAAATATGTCAAACATACAGTATATTTAGAAACATTATAGATTGAATAGGGTCAAGGATAAAAGTCTTCTCACTAAAAATATTTTACTCCCAAAAGTTTTCCATATAAATCTGTAGGAATCGTCTGGTATTTCCTGATATCATTTTATTTCCTTGTTGAAATGTTTAAATTTCCTGGTTGGAATTTCTGTAAACTCTGTATACAACAGCTCTGAATGGTAAATGGGAATAAACACAGGGGCTGAAAGGGGGCAATATGGTCGACCTGCCAGGTCGCAGTGTGAGAGGAAGCATACGGAGAGGCAGGTGTAGGATGTGGGGTTGCAGATTGGACCATACCTCATATTTCCCCTCACCACCTGTGTACACACACACACACACACACTCATACACACTCATTCACACACTCATGTACACACATACCCAGTCAGCACTAAAATGAAGACTTTTCCTGGTGAGTTGTCACATAAACCAGGTATGTAAGCAAAACATACAACTGCAAGCAAAGTGCTCTAAAAAAATAAAAATTATTAAATAATAATAATAATTAATAATAATAATAATAATAATAATAATAATAATAATAATAATAATAATAAATTAAAAAAATAATTAAAAAATAATTACCAAAAAAAAGTAAAATAAATAGAAATATACAGAAGATAATTCAGGACCCCAGCTCTAAGTGTTGTTTATTTATTTATTTATTTTTGTATTTTTATTAGAAGACCTGTAAATAAAAAGAGCACTCGACTATTTCCCCTAGTTACAACCGAAACTGATTCACGACAGTTATTTTTATTTGGCGAACAGCAACCCGCAATTTAACAGCCGTAAATGGGACACAAATTACATTTCCAGCTTCAGTGATCTTTAGGTTACGCTATTAACGAGAAAAATGATTCATTCTGTGGTAATAAATGTGAAAATGAATAAATAAGCGTAACTTTCTGCACTACTTTTAACTTGGAGAATTTAAATATAGGTGTGTGCTAGACACACACACACAGACACACACACACACACAGGGAGGGTGGTTGGATATGAAGCCAAAGTGCCTAGCAATAAATAGTATTTACTTCATTAATTTATTCCTCTATTAATTCCTTCTTTCGTTTTACTAACTGCTTTCTGAGGCCTGATTCCTCATGTGTTAGTCTTTAACTAATAAGTTAGCATACAGGAAAACCTGGACTGGTCAGAAATTCTCTGGGAATGGGTGCAACTGGTCGAAATTCCTGCTAACTCCCGCTACATAAAGTGATTCACCACAGCTAGTAACATAGAAAAGTTAGTTTATCACTAGAGCTAGTAAAATAAAGAAGCTAGTTTAGAAATGCCGCTAGTAACATACTGTAGAGAAACTAATTCATCACCACAGCTAGTAACATGGAAAAGCTAATTCAGTACCACTTATACTAAAACACAATAGCTAGTTTAGCATCACATCTTGTAAAATAAAGAAGCTAATTTACCCCAGCTAGTAACATAAAAAAGTTCATTCATCACAGCTAGTATCATACGGAAGCATACAGAACATTCATTCACAGCTAGTAATATAGATAAGCTAATTCGTCACAGCTATTAAAATACAGAATTTAATTCCACAACAGAGCTAGTAAAATATAGATGCTAATTCATCACAGCTAGTAACATAGATAAACTAATTCAGCTCCACAGATAGTAAAACACAGAAATTAGTTTAGCATTACAGCTTCACAACACAGCTAGTAACATGAATTCACCATAGCTAGTAAAATACAGATGCAAATTCACCACAACTAGTAAAATACTGACACACAGCCATAGAGAACACATAGAGAAGCTAATTCATCACAGCTAGTGAAAAACAGAAGCAAATTCATCACAGCCAGTAACATCGAGAATCTAATTTAGCAACACAGCGTGTAACATAGAAAAGCTAATTCATAACCACAGCTAATAACAAAGATAAGCTAATTCAGCACCACAGATAGTAAAACACAGAAGTTAGTTTAGCATTACAGCTTCACAACACAGCTAGTAACATAGAGAGGTAAATTCAGCATAGTTATTAAAATACAGAAGCTAACGTGCTACAGAAAGTAAAATACAGAAGCTAGATTAGCACCACTGCTAGCAACATATAGAGAAGGTAATTCTTCACAGCTAGTAAGATACAGAAGCTAATTCTTCAGAGCTAGTAAAATACAGAAGCTAGTTTAGCACCACCGCTAACTACATATAGAGAAGGTAATTCTTCACAGCTAGTAAGATACAGAAGCTAATTCTTCAGAGCTAGTAAAATACAGAAGCTAGTTTAGCACCACCGCTAACTACATATCGAGAAGGTAATTCTTCACAGCTAGTAAGATACAGAAGCTAATTCTTCAGAGCTAGTAAAATACAGAAGCTAGTTTAGCACCACCGCTAACTACATATAGAGAAGGTAATTCTTCACAGCTAGTAAGATACAGAAGCTAATTCTTCAGAGCTAGTAAAATACAGAAGCTAATTTAGCACCACCGCTAACTACATATAGAGAAGGTAATTCTTCACAGCTAGTAAGATACAGAAGCTAATTCTTCACAGCTAGTAAAACACAGAAGCTAGTTTAGCACCACAGATAGTAAAACACAGAAGTTAGTTTAGCATCGCAGCTTCACAACACAGCTAGTAACATAGAGAGGTAAATTCAGCATAGTTAGTAAAATACAGAAGCTAACATGCTACAGAAAGTAAAATACAGAAGCTAGATTAGCACCACTGCTAGCAACATATAGAGAAGGTAATTCTTCACAGCTAGTAAGATACAGAAGCTAATTCTTCAGAGCTAGTAAAATACAGAAGCTAGTTTGGCACCACCGCTAACTACATATAGAGAAGGTAATTCTTCACAGCTAGTAAGATACAGAAGCTAATTCTTCAGAGCTAGTAAAATACAGAAGCTAGTTTAGCACCACCGCTAACTACATATCGAGAAGGTAATTCTTCACAGCTAGTAAGATACAGAAGCTAATTCTTCAGAGCTAGTAAAATACAGAAGCTAGTTTAGCACCACCGCTAACTACATATCGAGAAGGTAATTCTTCACAGCTAGTAAGATACAGAAGCTAATTCATTATAGGTAGTACCTCAGAGAAGCTAGTTTAGCAACACATCTAGTACCACAGAAATACTACCTCAGAAATGCCTTTTTAAAGCCTTCTCTCAGAACATTTCACACAGTTTAATCAAAATAACTAGCAATACACGAAAGAGAACTGTGATGACCTGCTAACGTGGCAGCACGCACAAGCAGATGAGCGTTAACTGTAACAAACTGCGTCTGATTTAATTTTCACTTCACGTGTTACTTCATCGATTCTTTTGCTAATAGCGTTTGACCTGCACATGCAGGGAGCTGGATTCGTTTCTCCCGCCAGTGATAAGAGCCGGACGACGAGGCAGTGAGCCGCAACCTCAGGACTGAAAGTTGAAGATTGGGATCTGCATGCGGCTAATCAATATCTGCTGATTGCATTTCAGTGGCCGGTCAATATTAACTAGATTATACCGCGACGCTTTCATGGCTCTGTTACGAACCATTCTTTTTAAAAAAATTTTTGGTTTGATGGCAGCAGTGTGACGAGTCTTTGAGGGCAAGAAAAAAAGAGATGCTTTCCTCATCATCCTTATGGTTTTTGGGTTTGGAAAATAGTTTGAGAAACCCGTGAGGAATTTAGTTATTATTATTATTATTATTATTATTATTATTACTGCTGTTGTTAATGATCTAACCAATGATTATATAATTATTATATAATTATACTATATTTATTTAATAATTAATTTACTATGTTTTCAATTATGGCTATTTTATTTAATAATATTCATTCTGTTTAAATTATTTTGCCCGCATCATTTCAGGCTTATATAACAAAAAAATATATAACTTTTTTTTAATTAGTGAACAGTGCATCACCTCAGACTTTTTAATGTCAGCAGCCTTCATGAATTGTCTAAAAAATAACTAAAATAAATTTATTTTACATTTTCATTCTGAACAGTTGGGATGTTTTAATTTTGCATTTCCATCATATTTTAAATACTTGAATAAATAATTTTAAATATTTCACATGCAATTATGCAAGGTTTTTGCCTAAAAAAAGAGAAGAAAAAAAAATAAATCCATAAATATTCCAAATTTACATTTGACAAAGAAGCTCAAGTGTTACAGTAAAATCCAGCGTTCTATCAACAATTGAACGAATTATTAATTATATTTAATATAAATCATTTGTCTGCCACACAGTGCAGCATGTTTACTGTTAACTGCTTTGGGTGCTAATCATACACTAGTTTTGTTTATTAATATAACAATCTGTTAATTAAGCTAATGATCTATAAAGTACATTATTTTTATTAGTCTTAAGCCCATTTTACTTCAAAAGTTACTGTAGAAATAGAATAATAATATGACTTGACTAAAACAGACAGAAACTGAGCTCATGTTATTTATTTATTTATTTATTTATTTATTTATTTATTTATTTATTTATTTTTAATTGTAACTACCCATAGATTTTGCAGTAAAATGAAAGACTTTCCATCAGCTGAAGGCTTGAATACAGTATCATCTCCTCCTTTCCAAGCTACATTATCAGCTTTCCTTTCCTCTAAAAATGTCCTTTCTCTTCATCCTTATCCTCTACAGAAAAAAACGGAAGCTGATTTCTCTCTCACACTCAATTGCTTTTTTTTCCTATTCGAAATCTTTCAGTCTCTCAGTCTTTTCTCTCACTGGCTTAAAAGTTCAGATGCTTTGTTACCTTTAAGTCTTTTCACTAAGTAAAAAAAAAAAAAAAAAAAAAATGTCTGGTCTTGTAAATGATCGTCTTCAGAATCCAGCAGATCATTAATTAATAGCACTTAGTTAATGATATGATGTGGAAACTGGAGCAGAAATAAAGCAGACCTGCAGTGCATACTGATGATACCGAGAGAAATTAAACTCCTCGTGGGAATTAGCAGCTCTTCTTTCCGATTCATCAGAGGGTGTTGATTCATTTTCGAACGTCGCCGGCTCTGATGGCGGAGAAATATTAATGCGCTCGGTCGACGAAGAGCATTGGGACGTTTTAGTATTCAAAGGTTCTGGGACCAGGGATTGACTGATTATAGCTTCTAGAATGAATACAGTGTGAAATTCTTTCATAATATGAAATGTAACTAGTAATGGGTTCAAAAAATTCTACAATATAAAATGGAACTAGAAATGGATAAAAAAAAATCTAAAATGTTAAATGGAACTAGAAATAGATAAAAAAAAACCCACAATATTAAATATAACTATAAATGCTGTATATATTTTTAAAAAATCCACAATATAAAATGTAACTAGAAATGGGTTCAAAAAATTCCAAAAGATTAATCGTAACTAGAATTTGATTTTAAAAATTCCACAATGTTAAATGTATCTAGAAATGAATAACAAAAATCCACAATATTAAATGTAACTAGAATTTCCTACAGCATTAAATGTAGCTAGAAACAGATAAAAAATTCTACAATATTACATGTAACTAGAAAAGGATTTTGTTTTTAAATCCACAAGATTAATAACTAGAAATGCATTTTAAAAATTCTACAATGTTAAATGTAATTAGAAATGGATAAAAAAAATCCACAACATTAAATGTGACTAAAATTGGATTTTAAAAATTCTAAAACATTAAATGTAACTAGAAATGGATAAAAAAACATCAGTATTACCTACAATATTAAATGTATCTCAAAATGGATAAAGATTTTTTTACAATGTTAAATGTAACTAGAAATGGATAAAAACACTCCAACATTAAATGTAACTAGATATGGATAAAAAAAGTATTTTTCAATGTTGAATGTAACTACAAATGGATTAAAAATTTCTACAGTGTTAAATGTAACTAGAAGTGGATAAAAATGTTACAATATTAAATGTAACTAGAAATTCATAAAACATTTTACAATATTAAATGTAACTAGAAATGGATAAAATGTACAATATTAAATGTAAATAGAAATGTATAAAAATATTTTATGACATTAAATGTAACTTGAAATGGGGGGAAAAATCCATTACATTAAATGTAATTAGAAATGGATTTAAAACGCTCTATAATATTAGATGTAACTTGAAACGGATTAAAATAAAATATTCTGTCACTGATTATTTTCCTATAACTGCATAATCCCTGTAGTTACACTGATGATAGTTTAATTTTTTTGTGGTTTTAGACCACCAGCAACTCCAATAAGACACTGATGGAAATTAACGACTTCTGTTTTAAAGGATTCAACAGAAATGTATTTTAAAGGTTTGTTCAGAGTGCTTTCCTGACCATCACTGCATACAGTGCTTATTTTAGCTGAGATGTAAAACATTCATATAATCTTTTTCTTTTATTTCTAATTATGTAAATGTTATATAAAAAGTGTGACTGTTACATAACCACAAGTCTTTAATATCTGTGTAGGATGTAAGATCCGGTTCATGCAGTTGATAAAGATGTCTTGCGAGGATTCTCACAGTGTCTTCCGGCGATATCTGATTGGACCTGCTACTCCGTCCCTACCCTGATATAAGACCTGATAAAAGGTGATTGGGGCTTGTATTGAAAATCTTATCTTCCAAACACACAGACACACACACACACACACACACACATGCTGCAAGGAAGAATGAAGGGGCTTGAAATTGGGGGAGTGAAGAAATAGTGGCCACTGTGGTAGAGTGAGGAGAAGATGACTGAAGGGTGGGTAAATGGAGAGAGAGAGAGAGAGAGAGAGAGAGAGAATCAGAGAGAGAGACACACACATAAAGAGGGAGTGAGAGAGAGACTTGGAGAAACAGAGAGAGACACAGAGAGAGAGAGAGAGAGAGAGAGAGAGAGAGAAACACAAGGACAAACAGAGAGAAATAGAGAGAGACACACAGAAACACAGAGACACACAAAGAGAGGAAGAGAGAGACACACAGAAACACAGAGAGAGAGAGAGAGAGAGAGAGAGAGAGAGAGAGAGATGGTTGTCAGAGGTCACTGGATAAAACAGCATTACATGTTTATGATTAGTGTAGACAGAACGTCTCATCTCCTTTCATGGCTCTTGTGTGTGTGTGTTTTATAACTACACTCAACACTCTAGCACTTATACACAGCCTTACACAGCGGCCACACTTCACTATCAATCTACACTTTGTCAGCTCTGGTCAGATGTTAATGGAATCAAATTAAGTCATGCAGAGATGCTCTGAGGCAACATGTGAAGGTTATTTTCATGCGCAGTGGCGTCCATGCTAGCTGTCAGCTTTCAGAAATGGATGGTGGTCAAACTAAATGGCGCCCCGTGTGAGGACTGGCTGTTTGGGATTGTAGGGTTTTTTTGTCCCTGTGATGGAGAAGGACATCATGGAGGATGTCATGATGCCTCAGGGCTGGAGGAAGAGAATCCTGTAGATTGATAATTGAAGCAAAACAGCAAGAGCTAATACAGGATTGCGTGTGGTTCATTAACTTGCCAGGAACGCAGAAACCCGAGACAGAGGAAGAAGAGATTTATGGCAGGTTTGTGTCATGTGGGACAACTGCATTATGCCTCAGTTGACAGTTGTCTTTAACAGTCGCTAGCATTAGCATTTCGTGCTGTCCAGCCACACAGCTGTAGACTTCATGAGGGTTAAACTCAGCTTCTATTTCAGCGAGTCAGTCGTGACAGTACCGAATTCATCTGCATACATAAGCAGCGTTTCTACATGTACAGTCACGGCTAATCCAGAGCAACTTGTTAGCGTAATCTAAAAGCTGCTAACAAGGTGAGCTGAAATAAAACTTTTTTTTTTTTTTTTTTTGCTACAGTTAAGTTTTCTGTAAAAAAACAAAACAAAAAAACAAAACAATTATTTAACATTTATAGTAGGACTCTCTGATAGTCCAGAAAGAAGCTTTTGCTACTTTGCCCTTCCTACTTACTAAATAATATAAATCACAAATATTACTGCAAAAATGACTAATAATACTACTACTACTAGCATTAATACAACTACAACACTAGTACTACTACTAACACTACTATGACTAGTACTAATACTACTACTGACTACAACATCTAACTACTACTACTACTACAAGTACAACTAATCATAGTGTAGACAGTATTGCTATTACTGCTACTTAAAGTACGATTACCATGACTGATACTACTATGACTAGTACTACTAATATTACCACTGACTACTAATGATAATTTAATAACTACTACTACTAACACAACTACAAGTAGTACTAATACTACTATAACTAACTATTAATACTACTACTACAAGTATGAATAGTACTACTATTAACTACTACTACAAGTAGTATTATGACTAGTACTGCTACTGCCTAGTACTATTATTATTACTACTACTACTACTACTACTAATGCTGCTATAAGTAACTACTAATACTTCTGAATAACTACTATGATGGCAACAACTAGTGCTAGAACTACTAATACTACTACTACAAGTATGACTTGTACTGCTAGTACTAATTACTAATAAGCCTACTACTACCACTACTACTACTAATAATAATAATACTACTACTACTTCAGCAACTACTGCTAGTGGTACTAATACTACTACTACAAGTATGACTAGTGCTACTACTACATGCAGTACTATGACTAGTACTGCTACTGACTAGTACTATTATTATGACTACTACCACCACTAATAATAATAATAATTATAATAATACTATTACTAACTACTACTACTAATGCAACTATGACTGTTACTACTACAAATACAACTCTGACTACTAGTAGTACTACTAAGACAACTAGTGCTATTACTACTAATACTACTACTACAAGTAAGACTAGTACTACTACTGCAGCTAGTACTGTAACTAGTACTGCTGCTAACTAATATTATGACTATTATTATGACACCTAGGACTAATGACACTACTATTACTAACTACTAGTACTAATACAACTCTGACTAGTACTACTACTATGACAACTAGTGCTAGTACTACAAATACTGCTACAGACTGCTACTATTATTAGGACTACTACTAATACTACTAATACGTCTACTAGTAATAATACTGCTATTAAAAAATTTACTTCTACTACTAATAAACTTGTACTGATACTGTACATGTACTAGTTATAATAGTACAACTACTACTTCTACTACTGTTACTAATTATAACAATTTCACTAGTTTGCTTTTTAAAAACGTTCCTCTATATTCCTCAAAGTTGCTTTTTCTTTACCGAGAGTTTAATGCTTTTTTTCCCCCCTACTACACTAAAATCCTTCACATGAAAACCTGCCCTTTTTTTTTTTTAGTAGACACAGTTTTAGTAGACAGCAGACAGGAAGTCTGGAGGTTTGTTAACAAGAGAAAGAAGACAGAGCGCTGTCGTTAGACACGATGAGCTCGAACTCTGCAGCCATGAATGTCAGATTTATTTGTTTATATATCGTCTCTGAAGTTTTTGCTCATCAACTCCTAACAATACCGAAAAAGAAATCTTTCTCTCACATACACACACACACACACACACATATACACATAGGAGTCACCTCTAGTCTTATCTGATTGCTCTTTCTAGCTTTCCGCTACCTCACAGTGTTACAGTGATGATTAAAAGTGATTGACGTCCTCAGGGCAGACTTTTGAAGTTCAGCATTTTACGCTTTCAACTCCGAGATACACCGAGTGAACTTTATAAAATTTCAGAGACCTCCGACCTCCTGTTCCCAATTATACAGTTGTTGTCAATTCAAGACCCTTAACACAGGAGCAGAGGAACACATAAAGCAGAAATAAAGCTCGAGTTTGAGCTTTAAAAATAAAAAAATAAATTCAGGTGTGAGACCAAAAAAAAGAAAAAAACAAACTGATATCACAATGTGAAAGAAAAGTTATGAACCCTACAGTCCCTGAAATTAAACCTTTTACATTTTCAAATAACTGGAAAATGCCAAGAATGAGACTGTTTTGAAATTTTTATTGGAAAAATTTCTTTGAATTTTGTGTGAATGCATTCAAAATGAAAGCAAAAAGCACTAACCCCACCCCTAGGACACTCCTTAAATACTCCATATTTAATTCTCTGTATGAATCAAAATATACAGTAATTTCCTGCCGTGATTTTTTTTTAAGAATTTCAAATAGTATTTAAAAAAAAAATCATCTCTGTCCACAGTGTTACAGTGCACTGAGACTGGAGACTCCTTCCAAACAAATACAGATTAAATGTGGAACGTTCACCATACAACCTTCCCTGTGTCCACTGTTGCTATGAAAATGCTATTAAAACATATTAGAAGGAGGAATTTCAATTTACAGGCACATTTCTGACCAATCAGAGGTTTGTATCTCTAAAATATCTGTAAGTGACATTTTTTTTTTTTTTTTTTTTAAACTTCTCAACTTTGCGACACTTTTCCATGATTAAATCTGACTTCACCTGTTTGGCAGGGAATTACCATATCACGACAAAGATTTTAAAATGCCATCTGTCTGGGATCTTTTACAGACCTTCTGCTTGAAAAAAAAAAAAAATAACAAAAAATAAAAAAATAAAAAGGCCGTTCACCTGAGTAGAGAAGTCACTACTGGAAAAGTCACTCCTGATTTGTATCACTCGCCATTAATGATATTAGTCATGTCATTTTTTTGTTTTTTTAAACTGCAATTTTCTAAATTCTGTATTTATTCATCTCTGTGATGCTCGCTGACATTTAAGGCATAAATACAGTAGGCACGCTGTGTACTGGGATGGCATTTGGATGGGAGCAAGGTCAGTTCATAAAAGTGTTCTGCATTTTAAATTCTGATTTTATGGCTTCATGACAGACGTCTAGAGACATAAACGCTGTGGAGAGCTTCATGAATGAGTTGTTAGGTGAGGGAAAAGGAGGCGTATGTACTGACGGGGATTGTAGAAAATGCAGTCTTATTGTTCAGGAGTTTATATATGCTGTAATGAGCAGACAGGTGGTTTTATAAAATGTATTTGAAAGGAAGATAATAATACCAGAAACCCAGAGAATGCTACTATATATTTGTATTCTGACACTGGAGACTCCTTCCAATTTCTTAGATGTCCTCAGAGAAAAACTTCACATCAGTTTATATGGAGCATCTTTTGCATGAAAATTTGCATCGGCATATGAAGCATTTTCAACATAGAACAAACTGAACACTAAGTTGCGCATACGTCCAGGAGCCGTTCAAAACTTGTTAGCGTCAGTGGAAAGCCAAATGAAGCCAATTGAAGTGAGTTTGCGAATTTTACTTTTTTTTTCAGTCAGTGAAAGCTGTTTGGAAAGAGCCAACCCACGATACCAACGTTTCCTTTGGCATGCGTTCAAAAGCTAGGTGATTTTTGTGGGTTTTTTTGGTGACAGATTGGTGGCATGGGTGGTCTGTTCTATTTCTAGCCCAAGCTTGGTGGCACGACCTCCTGTGAGGGGCTTTGACATGGAATCCTTGACTTGGGTCAGTTCTTTGTAAGCAGCCATACAATTTACATACGGTTCATATTGGAAATATTGTTCATATTTTTGGGTGGCTGGTGACTGATTATCTGCATTTACATTATTTCTTTTGGGAAAATTTGTTCACCTTAAGAACGAATGCAATTCGTATGGTGAGGATTTACTGTATGTAGATTTGTTACAGATTACTGATGTAGGATTATGTTCAAAAGTTATTTCGATATTCACTCACACACTGAAAGTATTCCGGTTTGGCTCACAGAGAGCCTGTGTTCGATTTTTCTGGGATTTACCTGCAACTGTGACAATGTTCTGACACTGGAGACTCTTTATAAAGTTGCTAAATAAATATATTCTGAGAAGGTGAATTCGGGTCAAAATGAAAGGTTTCTTGAAGAAATATTTTGTCTAGGCTGTTTAGAAGGACTTATTATTAAATATGCAAAAAAACCATGGGGGATAGAAAATGCGGACTGATAACGCAGGTTGTGTTTTTTTTTTTAACCTAAAAATCAAGACTATTATTAAACAAAGTTTAAGTGCAGCTAGACTAAAACAAAGAGACTGAAAAAGACAAATATTTAGATAAGCATGTAATATTGAAGGTAGTGCTGGTGAATAGTCCTGGTCATGAAACTTCACTTCATTCTTTTCTCTGAGTAGAGAAAATCATAATTTAACAATAACAATGGCAGAAAAAAAGCATAATTGGCTTACAGAAAGATGTTAACCTGCTAACAGGTTAATGGACCGAGTAATAACCCAGCTCATAGGTCAGGACTTGGGTTAAGTACACAGGGTTGAAAGGTTTATCGAGATGATTAATGCGCATGTAAAATGTGGACCTTGAGAAATTCCAGTTTTTGGATCGTATTTCCAACCAAAATATAGATTACAGGATTAAATCAAACACTGATACGTTCCTGAAATATTTTATTCTTACACTCCAACACTACATTAAACATTATTCCATTTTCTTTATTAAGGATATAGTGCTTTTTATCTTTGAAGTTACATTTAAGCCGTTCTAATTTGTTGACAAATATTTATTACTGAGAAACTCTAGTGGTAGAAAAGTATTGACACTTTAGACTCCTCCCCTAAATGTCATAATAAAAGTCTCCTTCCAGAAATTCCAAAATGAACATGTCTAGCTTGCTGTCAACAATTATATTCTGTCTATTAGAAGCTTCGGCTTTTATTATCCTTCCCTAGAACCCACTCTCAGTCCCGCCCTCATGCACACAGACGAACCGAACCCTAGAGGTCTGAAGTGTCAGGTTTGGACACTCTTCCGGATGTCCTGGTGGTTCGAGTCTGACTTTTCTGCTCCAGTCACCAGCCTAAGGATTGAATCTGTATCTGAAGAATCTCCCATTCAATCAGTACAAAACAGTGACATTTGAAGAGAAGGAAACACTGATTGGATGTGATTAGACCTTCTTTGAGGCAATTGAGAGATGATTGGTGGCCATTCAAGCATAATAAATTTGCCTCTCAGTTTAGCAGTTTAACAGGTATGATATTTGACATGTATGCGCTTCGGCGTTTGTCCTCGGTAAACCTATTAAAGCAAACAGACAAACACGGTGTCCTTATCAGTGCAGAGCAATGCGAGCAAATCAGGTGAACACTTCACTCCATGTAATCACAGCGTTTGAATTCAAACTGTAGACAATGCAACCGATTACACCATTAAGATATCATTGCTGACATTAAAATGGGAGAAACTTCCAGATTGTTGAGCTTTCTTTTCCAGGACTCCAGGGAGATTAGCGAAACTGGAAAGCTTTTATCATTACAGCTGAATTTCTTTTCTTACAGTTTTATCTCGGACTCGTACAAAACAAATGAACTTCACTTTAAAAAAAGGATTTTTTTTTTTTTTTTTACCCAAGTCACTGTCATTTTAAATATAAATAAATACATTATATAATAATACATAAGTTAGATAATTTACCAACCAAAATAAAAATAAATATAAGCATGTATCTCTTAAACAACAAATGTGTTTCAAAGACAACAACCCCCCAATAAATAAATGAATGAATGAATGAATGAATAAATAAATAAATAAATAAATAAATAAATAAATAAAAAGTGCAGTCTTGTAGCAACTGCTGTTAACACATGACCCACATTAACCTGCTTTATTTTGTTAATTTGGTGAGATTTATTTCATCATATTTCATATGATCCAGGATCAAATTGAATTTGTCGTCCCCCCCATATCCGATCCAACATTTTTTTGTGCTGATCCATCAGAACAGTGACTCTGATATCTAATAAATAATTCCTGTCATAAACAGACCGGTGCAGCTGGACTGAGGAGGGTTTAACTCTAGAAAATTCCAGCTACCAGATGCTCATAAGAAGATCCTCTGGCATCACTATAAAAAAAAAGACACCAGTAATAGACACCACTTCAGAACATCCTCTTATAGGTAACTAATCAACTTTACAGTGTGATGGTGTGATAAAACAAACAACACAAAGTCCTCAAAGTCTTTTATTCTTACACTAATACCACAGCAATTGCTCTTATACTCATACACTCATATACTTCATATCTGCTACAAAATCCTAGACACTGGAGACTCCTTCCGCCTCCTTTTAGAAACCATTTTGTTTATTTATTACTGGGCGAAGATTGCAGATCATGCTAAGATTAAGCCACTTCCTGAAAATCAAGACTCCATGAAGCAATCAGTAACCGAGCAACGTGTTACTAAATAATGCATCTACACAAAGGTTTATTCAGTGATGGATACTGAGAGGAAATTTTACAGTTTTGTCAGCTGTAAGAAGAGCTACAGCTACCAACTAACCAGCTAACTAACTAACCAACTAAACCTATTACCATAAACATTTCTAAATGCAGAATAAAACAGCCTTCAGCTTTCAGGAGTCGAATGGTTTTCAAGGCCTTTAAAGAAATCCAGAATCTATGGTGATGCAAAAATTAAATAAATAAATAAATAAATAAATAAATGAATGAATGAATGAATGAATGAATGAATGAATGAATGAATGAATGAATGAATGAATAATAATTTGCATACTGGCGCCTGATAGGCTCTTATATGTTATGATGTGTTATGTTTCAACACTGCTGTATCCTAACAGCTCATTCACAGAAACGAATAATAAACACAAACAACAAAAAAATGTTATTTAACAAATAAAACTGTTGATATTTTGATATGTTTTCTGTTAAGAGATCTCCTATATAGTTGTACTAATTAATGCAGAGGAACTGCATAAAATAAGTGATTGGTTTCACAGATGTTACACATCATCTATTTTTTTTTATTAATAATAATTGCTTATAAAAATTTATCTAATAACAATGCAGGACTAATTCAGCCCTTTTTCTCACACGTTTACCTCATGTTTAGTTTCTCCAGATGTATGTAATAATAATAAAGAAGTCATTTTAGAAAGTTGTGCCTTTAAATAATTAGGTCTTAAAAAAAAAAATTGAGTTACAGTACCATTAATTATAAATCGAGGCAGAATCAGTTGGTAATCAGCTGGTAATCAATTGAAACACCAGTAATGACAATTAAAACGAAAAAAAAATGTTGTCAACAAAATTACCTTTTCACCAAGACCTTCAAAGATAAACTCGATACGTCCACCAAGTCACCTGGATATCTTTATGATGGCGACATGAACGCCTATCTGTCAGTCGCCGGCAACAGAAATGCGACCTGTTCAATGCGCCAATATCCAGGACGTGTCAGACTCCAGGTGTGCGGCTGATTGCTGTAAATCAAAAACTCAGTGACATGCGTTTGCACCCATGCCAGACGAAAGCTAAATTAAGTTACTGCGCCAGAAACGGATTTCTTGAGAAAAAAAAAAGATGATAGTTCTGGAACAACACGAGGAAGAAAAAAAATAATAATCAAGGAACAGCCACCTTCTTCTATACGGTACGTTCACCGCTTGTCAACAAGGTGAGCGTAGCCCTGACAGAAAGTGCATTAGAAATCAGGATATAATTCACATTTTGGTCATTAGGCCACGAGCTGTCACGATCCATATCTCACAGTAATTGGCCCATCTAAAACCATTACTGCAGCCTTGCATAAATATTCCATGAGTTTGAATGAGAGGAAACGTGCACAGGCTTGGCAGATGAATTACCACAATCAAAATGGATTTCCTGTGTTATTCTTTCCAAATGTAAATCGTCTTTGGTGACGGCGAATCTTTTAAACCTGCAGCCTCAATGGCGCCGAGGTTATCCCTTTAGAGCTGCATCCCAAATGCACTTACAAGACGCAATAGGTGCTCAGGCGTCTAGAGTATTAAGGTTCGTAGCATCGAAAATGGAACGGTTTTTACTGACCAGGGTGTTTCCCAGTCGATGGCTAATGATGTCAAACTCATTTTTTAAACGCTGAAAAATATCACACAGCCAGGGCTAATATAAAATACCTCTCATCCACCTGAGTGTCGGCCATCTTGAAAATACATTCTCATCCAACGACTGCTAGCCCCGCCCCTTTTTTGTATATGTGTAAAAAAAAAAAGTATTCATGCTCTTATAGGAAGTAAATCAACATCGGACTGATTAGAAAATTATCGGAAAATTTATATTTACAGTTGGGTGAATAATATATGTATATATATATATATATATATATATATATATATATATATATATATATATATATATATATATATATACCTTGATTTTTGTCTGTCTGTCTGTCTATTTCTTTCTTTCTTTCTTTCTGTGAAGGCACCATTATGGCAAAAGCAAGCTGCATTCAAAGGCTAAAGGCATCCGGTGTTTCAAAAGGATTCTGAATATTGGTCTAACATTTTAAGAAACATATGAACTGAACTGATGAGTTTTCTTCTTCCTTAAGGGATTGTTGATCCCTTAACATTCACCCTGCAGTCATTTATGTTAATGAAGGAATGTCTCCAAACTCAACACAATAAATGTTTCTTTTTCCTTAAGGGTGTCGCAGTAAAGACAGGAGGGATGAGCTCACTTAAAGAAGTGTGGTATTTAAGTCAATATCAAAATTAATTGTGTAGATTAGTAGCACTGGTTTTTAACCTCCTACAACCTGGCGTCCACATACGTGGACATCACAATTTTGGTTGTGTGCACCCTAATACTTAATTCTTTGTAACTGGAACCTGTTGTATACAAAAGAAGTGGCTTCATGTTCAAAGACCACAAACAGGTAGGGGAAATCTAAAATGCAAGCTCAGGTCTTAGGAGGTTAAAGATTTCTAGAGATCTGTCAAAAATAATTAAATAAATAAATTAAAATAATAAAAATTTGATTTTTATTTGAGGTTAGGACATTATTTACATAAACTGTTTAATTGTAAATAATAAGTAATGCTATTAAATTACTTTTCAAGAATCTTTTAGGGGAAATTAGTGTGGATCATCACTCCACCTTTTTCACTTCGTTCAGATTTAAACGTTACAGCGATGACCGACGTCTCACGTGGATCATGTGAAAAGACAAAAACAACCTTCATGTTTATTTTCCCCCCTCCATACAATTTTCTCTCTCAATTTTGTTCCCTCGCCCACCTTCGAGTTCCAGGACGCCGTTTACATCAACAACACGACTCATCGTCTCGTTGTTCTCGCGACCCGTGATCTTACATCCCCCTGAGACGAATCGCTTCCCTGCTGATGTTCCTGATGTATGCCGTGGATGATTTTAGTACTCTGACATTTTCCCGAGCACGTTTCCCACCGTGTTGCTGATAATTCCTCGGAAAAATCTCTCGTACAGTCTTGACAGCTATGATCGGATATATCAGATATAACCTGTATTGTATGAGACGGTTATATAGTAAATACAGATTAGAACAACAACTGACGGCTAATTCAACGTTTCTCTCCTCGGATAACCTTCTGTGTAGGGTCTGTAGCTAATCATTTCCTTTAACCACATCGTTCTTTAATATATTGATGTTTAAGTGAATATAGAAATTTTACCACTGTGCATTCGATTCTTGTTCACTTCAACGTTTCCATCTTTTCATACCCTCATGCAGAGAAAACAGTTCAGGATGCTTGCGAGGTTATAAAAGGTTGTCTTTATCATTATTTCCCCAAGGCTTGATGTTTGGACAAATGAGCAAGGCCCTTAACCCTCCCTGATCCAAGGGTGCTGTATCCTAGCTGCCCCTGCACTCTGAACCCAACTTCCTCAGCTGGGATATGCGAAGAAAATAATTCCACTGTGCTTTAAGGTATGTATGGCGATAATAAAGGCTTAATGCCCTTAATTCTTCTCTGTTTCTTAAACCAGAATAAAATACAATTCTAAGAATTGTATGAATTCTAATTCATTTCCCTAAGAGTCATGAATGTAAAAATAAATAAATAAATGTTTATGACATTTATTAATGTTTATGACATACATTTCTGACTCTATTGATAATATTAAAGGGGAAAAAACGAAGTAGAAGTAAGAAGGTTGTCCTTAACATTTTGAGCATCTGTTAATTTATGAAGTAGGAAATAAAATGTTGGGGTTGTGCTGTTTGAGGGAACTAATCAGTTTGAGTGTATTCTCTATCTGAAAAATGTTTTTTTTTTTATCCATTTATTGTTACTTTTAACCTTGTGGAACATTTGCGAATCTAATGCATTCGGGTCTGTTAAAGAAGCTAAAAACAGTCATATTTTGAAATATTCTCTTAAATTTTAAAGCACTTAAACTCCTCTGTCCTGAAAGTGGTCAGAAATAGATTGTAAACTTTCCTCCCAGAACAATAATCTGGTGAACCACTTCGAAATGCCGTGTTTGTTCAGTCTCCTCTGTGTTCAGAACCTCTATAAATCCAGTCCACTGAGCAAATACTTCTGGCTTTTTCAAAAATATTATCGCTTCGATGTAAAAACCCTAAAACCCAGTCTCCTCGTCCACGAGCCAGGAAAGATAACCTCCGTCTTGGCAGATATGTGGCAGAATTATGAGTCATCTGCTACGGAAAAATATTCAAACGTTAACCTTGAGTCTAGCAGAAAGACGTATCGCGGACCAGCCGCAGGGTTTTTTTTTTGTCGGCTGGGAAACTTTCTTGTCTGAGATAGGGTGGGAAATTTCATGCATTAAAAATAAATGAAAAGTGAGTGGAAGATGTGAGCTGCCCATAAACACGTATACTTGCTGCAAACACGGCATGGAATCGGCCAGATCTTTCTACATTAAGGACGACTTCTTATGAATAAATGCATTGGACTTACTTGAAAATAATGAGCTAAGCATAATAATATTGGAAATCTGACAGCTGGGATGAAAAGCTATTAAAAATAAAAGCTGTGATTCTACTGAGAAATTTCACTTCTGTTATAAAATTTAATTTAATGTATTTGTAGCATCAAAGCATTATTAAACGTAGCGGTAAAGGTTGAATGTGTGGATGTGATGAATAAAATTGGACACTCACTTGGATCAGACAGAATGGAGTCTGTTTTGGGCAGGAACTGGTCACACCGGATGCCCTGGAAGCCTTCTTTACACCTGAAGAAAACAGAAAAAGAGTAAAAAAGGATTAGCGTACAAGACATGATTTATTTATTTCTGGATTCGACTCAGGATGTGAAGACGCCACAAATGACCCATGAAAGGAAGTATTGAGTGAGAAACTGTTTTCATGTATAATGCAAATCTGGACCTTTAACAAATCTGGCAACCGATGTGATGGTATAAACGTGTCGTCTTTAACTAGATCGTAATAAAGCGTATCTAGCTTTAGCGCTAAAATGAATCATAAGCGTTAATTTAAAACACTGAATAATTTATTACTTCCACTGTGGCTGCTGAAGCGGTGTTATGTGTCAGTTAGCGTCATCCTCTGTGAAAATGTGATGCTGTAAGCAGATACGCTGATGGACTTAGCTGACGTATATCGTATGCTAAATTTTCTCCCTCATTTGCATCAGCGAGTTGTGCTTGCGAGCGCTCTCTAACACTTCAGCGTGAACATAGGTCAATCACAGAATGTCTTATATATTCACATCGTATATTCATCCTTAGTTCCTGCCTGGTCAGGGGTTGCAGAGTTTGATTTAGACCATGCCCACTTTACAGTGCTGGGTATCTGGAGTCTAGATAAAGCCTTAAATCTAGTCCAGTGTGTTAATACGCAAAGTCACATGATCTCACGTGAGCATTGGATCGTCTGAACAGAGTGTGGACGAGATTTACAGCAGATGAAGGTGAGGTGTGCGTGGGTCGGTGAAGCTGAGACGAGGGGAGTAATTAAGGAAGGATCGAGTGGAGGTGGAGGAGAACGATAAAATTAGACCGCCTTGGTCATTAGGGCTGATAGCCATTGCTCTGCGCTACACACTCTGCACTACAGATTACACACTATGCATTATTAATTACACATTACACACTGTGCACTACACACTGTGCTTTATTCATTACACATTACACACTATGCAGTATTTATTATACACTGTGTACTACACACTACGCTTTATTCACTAGACAATACACCCTGTGCACTACACACCATGCATTATTCACTACACTATACAAACTGTGCACTACACACTATACATTATTCACTACACAATACACCCTGTGCACTGACACACTATGCATTATTCACTACACTATACAAACTGTGCACTACACACTATACATTATTCACTACACAATACACCCTGTGCACTGACACACTATGCATTATTCACTACACAATACACCCTGTGCACTGACACACTATGCATTATTCACTACACAATACACCCTGTGCACTGACACACTATACATTATTCACTACACAATACACCCTGTGCACTGACACACTATGCATTATTCACTACACAATACACCCTGTGCACTACACACCATGCATTATTCACTAGACAATACACCCTGTGCACTACACACCATGCATTATTCACTACACTATACAAACTGTGCACTACACACTATACATTATTCACTACACAATACACCCTGTGCACTGACACACTATACATTATTCACTACACAATACACCCTGTGCACTGACACACTATGCTTTATTCACTACACAATACACCCTGTGCACTGACACACTATGCATTATTCACTACACTATACAAACTGTGCACTACACACTATACATTATTCACTACACAATACACCCTGTGCACTGACACACTATGCATTATTCACTACACAATACACCCTGTGCACTACACACCATGCATTATTCACTACACTATACAAACTGTGCACTACACACTATGCTTTATTCACTACACAATACACCCTGTGCACTACACACCATGCATTATTCACTACACTATACAAACTGTGCACTACACACTATGCTTTATTCACTACACAATACACACAGTGCACTGACACACTATGCATTATTCACTACACAATACACCCTGTGCACTGACACACTATGCATTATTCACTACACAATACACCCTGTGCACTACACACTATGCTTTATTCACTACACTATACAAACTGTGCACTACACACTATGCTTTATTCACTACACAATACACACAGTGCACTACACACTATGCTTTATTCACTACACAATAGACACTGTACTACACACCATGCATTATTCACTACACAATAGACACTGTACTACACACCATGCATTATTCACTACACTATACAAACTGTGCACTACACACTATGCTTTATTCACTACACAATTCACACAGTGCACTACACACTATGCTTTATTCACTACACAATAGACACTGTACTACACACTATACATTATTCACTACACAATACACAGTATGCATTAATTACTTCACAATACAGACTGTGCGCTACACACTGTGCTTTATTTACTAGACAATACACACAGCGTACACATTACACTCTACAGACTACAATGTAAGCACTGCACACCCTATGGACTACACGCTTTTAACTACACAATGTACACTATGTATAACACATTACCCACTAAACACTACACACTATGGACCTCACACTACGCACTACACGCTACAAACCACACCCTATAAACTACGCACTAAAAACCACACCCTATCAACTACACACTACACACAACATACCATCAGCTGCACACTATGCACTACACACTACACCTTATCACCTACACACTATGCACTAGACACTACAAACCACACCCTATCAACTACACACTACACACAATGCACTACACACTACACCTTATCACCTACACACTATGCACTACACACTACAAGCCACACCCTATCAACTACACACTACACACTATGCACTACACACTACACCTTATCACCTACACACTATGCACTACACACTACACCTTATCACCTACACACTATGCACTACACACTACACCTTATCACCTACACACTATGCACTACACACTACACCTTATCACCTACACACAATGCACTACACACTACACCTTATCACCTACACACTATGCACTACACACTACACCTTATCACCTACACACTATGCACTACACACTACACCTTATCACCTACACACAATGCACTAGACACTACACCTTATCACCTACACACTATGCACGAGACACTACAAACCACACCCTATCAACTACACACTACACACAATGCACTACACACTACACCTTATCACCTACACACTATGCACTACACACTACAAGCCACACCCTATCAACTACACACTACACACAACATATCATCAACTGCACACTATGCACTACACACTACATACCCTATCAACTAAACACTATTTTTATCTTGTCACTATGCATTACAGACCATGAATTGTGTACCACACACTATAAACACTATACAATCCATTACACACTATAAACTGTGTAACACACACTACACAATGCAGTACACACACTACACACTATGAGTTCAGGGTCCTGATATCGATGGAAACGTGACATGCATCTCTGCAGAACATATTTCTGTTACTCAGCAGCTTGTACCTGTATTTCTGTCCATCTCTCTCTCTCTCTCTCTCTCTCTCTCTCTCTCCCGTTGCCTGTCTCTGCCACTCTTCATCTCTCCACCTAGTATTTTTCTGCCTCTATCTGTCTCCCTCCTGTGCATCTTATTTCTCTCTTTCTGTGTTAGTCTTTCACTGCTTCCTCTCCCTCTCTCTCTCTCTCTCTCTCTCATTTTCTTTCTGTCACTCTCTGTCTCACGCTCTGTCTCTCCATCTCACATTTTCTCTCTAACTCTCTGTCTAATTTTCATCTCTTTCTATTTCTCATGCTCTCTTTCTCACCATTTTTCTCACTCATTCCTCTTGCCGAACATTCCTCTGTGTCTCATCATCTTTTTCTCTTCTTTCTGCCTCTTTACATCTTATCATCTTTCTGTCTCATGTTCTTATGTCTTTCTCTGTATCTCATGCTGTCTGTCTGTCTGTCTGTCTTTCTGTCTGACTCTATTATTCACTTTCTATCTTTCTGTGGCATATGCTCTGTATCCCTCCTTTCTTTATCTTTTTCTCTCTCTGTCCCATGAGCCATATTTCTGTCTCTCTCCATCTTTTTTCCCTCCCCATTCACCCCCCCCAGTGTCTTATGCGCCATATTTTTCATTTTTGTCGCCCTCTATCTTATTTTCCCTCTATCTAGACCCCCCCCACTTCTCTCTCTCTCCCTGTCTCTTTCTCTCTCTCTGTCTCTCAGTTTTTCAAATAGAATAAACGATAGGTCTTGTAACTGACTGCCTGTTTTTTTCTTTTCTTTTTTGTTTCTTCCCCCATGACTCCTCTGCCACCACCGCACTGCCCTCTGGGTAAAATCTGATTGCTTCACGCAGCATGCGGCCTTGTCTTTTCTACCTCCTCATCCACGCATCCACATGCACAAGCTGCTCCTTCTCAAGTGGGCAGGAGGCACTCATATGCAGCTCGCCTTTTAATTAACGCCAAAGTCATTAATTAGCCGGTACAAACACGGGAGAGAGCCGGGGTGGCTTCAGGATCTCACCGAGTGAAGGCACATATACAGAAATGGAGTTTTGCGTCTCGAGATGGATAAAAACACAGCTGTTGGGAACGTAAAGAGAACATGTGTGTTTAAGTATGCAGCACTAATTACGAGACTCAGTGCTGTTCATTGCCGCTAAAGAGCCACGTGGCTACATTTTACACAGCGACTGAAGGAGAATTTGGTAATAAAATGTGGCAAAATATAAAAAAAAACAGACAACGGCCTAATTAACCGGCGAGGACTTTTTGAAAATTCATGAGTAATCGCGTAAGCCAGATGTATAATGTTCACCGAAGCTTTCCCTTTAAATTCATTTATATAAAATCCAATAAAATCTTTCTTGTTATGGATGTCATGTGAGGTAGAGTTGATTATGTATTCATTAGTTATTAGACAGAGTAAAGAGCATCCGGATTTATTTATTTTCGACAGAGAGTCTCATGGGTGTATCGTTTTTCCTTCACTTCCTTCCTTTACTTCCTTCCCTTACTTTCTTAACTTCCTTCACTTCCTTCCTTCACCTTCTTCAGCTCCTTCCTTCACTTTCTTCCCTTTTCTTCCTTCACTTCCTTCCTTCACTTACTTCCTTTGCTTCCTTCACTTCCTTTCTTCATGTGCCTCCTTCACTTCCTTCCTACACTTCCATCCTTCATTTCCTTCCTTCCTTCCTTCCTTCCTTCCTTCCTTCCTTCCTTCCTTCCTTCCTTCCTTCACTTCCCTCCTTTCTTCACTTCCTTCACTGACCTTTTTCACTTCCTTCCTTTACTTCCTTCATTTACTTCCTTTGCTCCCTTCACTTCCTTCCTTCACTTGCCTCCTTCACTTCCTTCCTACACTTCCTTCATTCATTTACTTCCTTTACTTCATTTCTTCACTTCCTTCCTGCACTTACTTTCTTTTCTTCCTTCCCTCCTTCCTTCCTTCACTTCCGTCCTTCACCTCCTTCCTTCACCTCCTTCCTTCCTTCACTTTCTTCCCTTTCCTTCCTTCACTCCTTCCTTCACTTACTTTTTTTTGCTTCCTTCACTTCCTTCCTTCAGTTGCCTCCTTCACTTCCTTCCTACACTTCTTTCCTTCATTTACTTCCTTCACGTTCTTCCTTTACTTCCTTCACTTCCTTTCTTTTCTGGCTCAAAACCAAGGAATGCTACGTTTTTAAACCCTAAGCTGAAAAATCTGGAGTTCTGAAAGAAACAAATTAATTTTAATAAAATGTTTTATTTTTATAAGAAATTGACCGATGGTGTGGCTAGATAACAGCCTTCTTCCTGGGCTGGGTTTGAGGTTTAGAGCTCTTTGGAGCTGCATTTAAACTCGGGCACCATTGAAGTCCACAATATGAAGAAAAAACCTGAAATGTTTTCCTCAAAAAACATCATTTCTTTACCACTGAAGAAAGAAAGACATGAACACCTTGGATGACAAGGGGGTTAGGAAATTATTTGTAGATTTTTGTTTTGGAAGTGAACTTCTCCTTTAAAATAAGTAGAGAAATAAATTAAATACTTGTTTAAATATTAACAACTACTTAACCAGTGGGATAACTAGCTAGTAAACAGCAATAAACGCACCGTTTATTGCTTCTTATCAAGGTTTTATTCCTCTCCCTTCTTTCTCTCTCTTATGTTTCTCTCTTTCTCTCTGTCTCATGCACCATATTTTTAATTTCTTTCTCTCTTTATCTTTTTTCCCTCTCTGTCTAGACTGCAATCTCTCTCTCTCTCTCTCTCTCTCTCTCTCTCTCTCTCTCTACCTGTGGGTGTGCTGTGGAACGATAAAGTACAAAAATCTTACAATAACATTTTGTCTTTTTAATAGTTTAACTCTCGTGCTATTTTCTGGTCCATTTGACCAGTGTAAAAAGTACTCAAAAATGAGGTATAATTTTATATAAAAGAAGTGCAAAATATATGTTATTATGTTGGAAACAAGCTGACTAAAAATGTCAAACAAAAAAAAAATGGTGATCAAACATACCTCATTTTTTATAAGCGGTCAAAACAGACCAGGTCAATTTGGCACTTGGAGAGAATAAGTGTATAATAAATGGGAGGTAAATACAAGGGTTAATCAGTTGGTCTCTTTCTCTAGGTAAAAAAAAATCACATATTGTTTTTGCAATACAATCAAACCTAATAAAGTTTCTTAAAAAACCCAATGAAAGAAAAAGCATTTTTTTAGGAGTGAATACTTTCACACCCTGCTGTGGAGGGTAACAATTACAATTAAATATCTGATTACTCCAGAAAGGTGAGCGAGTGGCCCCGTTGATCTCATTTTCTAAAGTTGCCTTGGCATTAAATAAGACACAGGTTGCTGCCGGCCATTTGGAGGGATTTATATGCCAAAGCACTAAAAGCACAAAAAGGTCATCGATCTGTGCTGAAAACGTGACGTCGCCCAACAGCCGCTGGAACAAAACAGAGATTATGGATCGTCACAATCGCCTTCACAGACATTTTCATACCTGCGTCCGTTTCTGGGCTGGCCAATGGGGAACGCATTGATTTTTTGACGGTGTGGAAAAGTCTTCCAAAGGTCTCAGAAGTCGAGTTGTTATTGCTGAGGCTGAAGTGGTTTGTTTATACCGCCATCATGCGCGGTGTAGCTAAATCATCTGACACATATGTTACTGTTAGCTGTAATCTTATCATTTATTTGTAAGCAGCGTAGCCAGAGTCATTTCAGAAAAGTGCTTCCCTGTTCATCCTGGAAGTACAGGGAAATCCAACACTTGCTTGTTAAAGGAACTGGACATTTTGTAGCTTCATGTTGACAATAACCAGTTTGAGACAGAAGTTATTTTATTTATTCATTTATTTATTTATTTATTTATTTATTTATTTATTTATTTATAACACAATATATAATTTATAATATAATATAATATAATATAATATAATATAATATAATATAATATAATATAATATAATATAATATAATATAATATAATATTTATGTTTATTTATTTATTTATTTATTTATTTATTTATTTATTTATTTATGGGGCTAGATTTTCAATGATTAACCATTTTATTTCATTTTACATTCACATTTTCTTAAACTTTTTTTTTTCTAAACAAACAACCAGATTTCTTCTACAGATCAATGCTGTATTTTAGGGCTGGGGAAGTTAACGCGTTATTATCGCATTAACTCATTAAATCATTAACGCCGACAATTATTTTATCGCGCGTTAACGCAGTTTTTGTAATGTTCTAAATAATTTAAAAAGTCTGCTGCTCACTGGCTCCGAATACACATACAGACAAACGACGGGTGACGGGAGGGGTGGGATCTCGCTTCATATTCCCTTGGGATAAACGTCATGACGTGTCGGAAGCAATGAGAGCATTTTGGATGCGTGTAAGTGTGCTGCGGCGCTCAGAGGAACCTGAAAAGAAGCAGAACCGGTGGATAAACAAAGACGGAAAACAGGCAGGCAGGTAGGCAGGCAGATTAAAAAAATAAATGGGCGAGACTATTTTCCTAAACATAAAGCAATCATCCGATCATGGATGGATTTATGTAAACAATTTATCTGAAGGAATCTCATCAGAGCAGAAACTAGCTAAACCTTTAGCTAGAAATGGGAATCAGAAAGGGGAATTTTCCAGATTTTCATGGTTTGTTTAAAAAAGCAGTATGTTTACAGACGTATGAGTGAAGACTTCCCACATGAATTTAAAACTGCTTTCATCTGTTCAAAGTTCAAGGCTCTAGTCAAAAGTTTATCGTTGTGAAGCTTCACTGTGAAGCAAAACTGACTCATCGACTTCAAAGAGTCCCTCAGACACAAATATTACACTTTTAAGTGGGAGATTTGTTTAATATCCGTCCTTATTTGTTGTGTCTGTGGCTGGTTTTCAAAACCCTTCAATTGGGGGCGTATTTTGTCTGCGAAACCTCACATTTTTATCCAGACGCAAATAAAACTGTCTGAATATTTTATTTTCCGGTCCATGGAGGAAGTTTCAAATGTTTAATGACGACTCTGAGAGGCTCATCTTTCACTTCACGCCACGGGGTTTTGATAATAATCGACGTGATAAGATGATCAAGATAATAGAGCTTGATGTGTCGAGATGAGCTTCAATTACATTCACTGAGACGTTGGCTGAAAAAAAAAATAAATAAACGCTGGTGTTTAATTAGATATTTCGACTTCCTAATAACGTCTTGTTAAGCATCAGATAAAGTTATAGAAATGAATGTAGGAAGCATTTGCCATTTTTTATGAATACAAAATGTCCTGGATTCTGATTGTTCAGAAGGTGTCGACTAGTTTTCTCTAGTAGCAGACAAACGATCGTTGCAATGGTAACAAGTTACACACTAACTTCTAGGTTACACGCTTTGACTCTGTGCTCTGACCCCAACCTCCAAGGATGGGATATGCAAAGAAAAGAATTTCACCGTGCTGTAATGTATATATGACAAATAAAAGCTTATTTTCTCTATAACAACATGCCCCTAAATGTTAAATTTTCTAAATCTCTGGTTTTAAGGAGTCACACAACTTGACTAAAATACTGCAGATTTCATCACTGGAGTATCCAGATTTACTGACACATACGCAAATAACGTCATTAGATTTCAAATTTTACTCTCCACTTAGTGCCACCTGGTGGTTTTATAGACAAAGATCTAAAGAAAGTGACAAAGACAGAGTTTACCCTTTTGTCTCGTCTTTGTCTGAGGTTCTCATTGAAGAGACTCAGTCCTGGAAACATGTCTTTTTTTTTTTGGAGACAAATAACTAAAGAACAAACACTGAATACTGTGAAATTGCATTTTGGAGAGACAGGAGCTGATAGGAAGAGAGAGAGAGAGGGAGTGCAATGAAGTGAGCTGTTGATGAAACTCGACTCGATCCCTAGGCGTGAACTTCAACCTGGAGGCACTAAATCACCATCACAAGTTCCTCTGCCTGCTAGTTCTTTTTTTTCTTTTTTTATTTTCTAACACTGGACTTCTCATAAAGAAAGAGCGTGTGCTAATTTAATTCAGAACGCTGATAAATGATTTAACAAGATTTCAGCGTTGCTGAAATTAAATATTAGAGAATTTCTGATCAGTTGGTTTTTACTGTAACTGATGCTGAATAAATAAATGTTTAATGAGATGTTTGTTTAAGTTAGACGCCTGAAAGTAAGCGGGAATTTTTACAACAACCGTTAAAATAGTAAAAGAGGACTAGAATAATTCAGTTATAGGATAATAATACATTTAAATGTGCATTATTTTTGTGTAACAGTCTATTGTGTGTTATTCCTTGTTTATTACACTGATATTTACTAGACCTTGTAGTTTTGTCTAGGATTTAATCTCTCTGTCTCTCTGTATCTTTCTCTCTCTCTGTCTGTCTTTCTCTATGTCTCTCTCTCTGTCTGTCTTTCTCTCTTTAAACCATTTCTCTGCATGAATCCTCTTAGCCCAAGAAGACGTACCCTGAAACTCAAGAAGCATCGTAGAAGCACTTAAACAAAGAACATGAAGGAAAATAAAATAAACACATTCCACTTTACTGACATCCTTATGTTTTGAAGTGGCTAAATTACAAACTAATATAATTCCGTGCCGAGCCTCCTTCGGTGAACGTGAAATCATAGACACACAAATAAGAGTTCGGTATCTGGGATAATTACGGCTCGGCGTAGATGAAAGACGGCACTCAGACATTAAAGGCAATAACAGAACCAGGAGACGGCTCGAACGTCTCGAGTCTGAACGTTGGGAGTATCGATGATGCACGTTATCGGATCTCACTTCGGAGCATAATGTGAATAATTTGATAATTTTGGTATTGAAACTCATAAAAAGGCAAGCACCTTGTGCGTGTAATTAGTTCAAATTATTCCAACGTATAAAAAGGGTGATTGTGGAAAAGGGGGTTGTCGAGAGACCGGAGAGCTTTTAGAGAGGGAGAGGGTTGAGTTATTTGATTTGTCTGTAAATATAATTGAAGTGAAATGTTTCTGGTCTACAAGCAAAGACAATTTGGAAGAAAGTTTCTCATGCATGCGATTCATTTATAAGAACAAACAGATTCATTTAGAGCAAATTAGGACTGATATGGAAATTCAGTTAGAGGAGCTGCTGTTGTTTTATAAACAGCACACAGGAAGTGTGTTCATTCTTATAGACATCATTTTATGGAAGGAGTCTCTAGTTTCAGTGCTTTGGGACAGTCAGTAATTGGAAAGTTATAGGAAGGAAGGAAGGAAGGAAGGAAGGAAGGAAGGAAGGCAGGAAGGAAGGACAGATGGAAGGAAAGAAGGAAGGAAGGAAGGAAGGTAAAGAGAGGAAGAAATAATGGAAGGAAAGAAGGAGGGAGGTACAGAATTGAAAGAGAGAAAGAAAGAAAGAAAGAAAGAAAGAAAGAAATAGATCAAAGAATGAATGAAATAATTAAGGAAGGGAAAGAGAGAAAGGAAGGAAGGAAGGAAGGAAGGAAGGAAGGAAGGAAAAGAGAGGAAGAAATAAAGGAAAGAAGGAAGGAAAGAAGGAAGGAAGAAAAAGAGAGGAAGGAAGGAAGGAAGGAAAAGAGAGGAAGAAATAACGGAAGGAAAGAAGGAGGGAGGAACAGAATTGAAAGAAAGAAAGAAAGAAAGAAAGAAAGAAAGAAAGAAAGAAAGAAAGAATAGAAAGAGAGGAAGGAAGGAAGGAAGGAAGGAAGGATGGAAGGAAGGAAGGAAGGAAGGAAGGAACAAATGAATGGAGGAAGATATGAAAGGAGTAAAAATTGTGAGGGCAGTCAGAAATATTTTACAGAAATATTTATCATATTTCTGAAAAGGTGATCTCAAAGCTGTTACAGTGCCAAAAGAGAAAAAGAAAGAGAGAATACGTATGAGAGAGAGAGATGAAGAGAGAGAGAGAGAGAGAGAGAGAGAGAGAGAGAGATAGAGAGAGAGAGAGACATGTCTTAGATCTGTACGTATTGTAGATGGCATTAATGTGGTCCAGGCTGATGCAGAATCCAGACTCCATCTGGCCGGTGTTAGTTTAAAGCTCAGAGGAGTAAACTCCAGCACCGGTTTTCCTGCTAACTGCAGCCCTGACAGATGCCCACGGCTTACAGAGAGAGACAGAGAATCCCTCACTGTGCCAAAAGCTACACAGGGACTCATGTACCTGTATGTAATCCTTTCTTTTCTGGGCCAACTTGTACACGTTCCAGCTCTAAGAGAGGAAGAGAGAGCGAGTGTAAACCGCCCGGTGTGAACGAGTCCCTCGGTGACGAGGGGAATGGTTACTTTCATACCTGCCTCCAGCACTAAGCCACCCACCGTGACAAGCAGCTGACGCCTGCCATTCTAGATCACACACACAAACAAGCGCCAGGATAAGTCCTTATTCAGCACGGCATACCAGCTGTCATTCCTGCCACTTGATATTCCACAGCGCTAAAGATGTTATAATGAAAGGCTAACGTGGCCCAAAACAACACATTCCCCGATTACGAGCAATTTTTGGCTCCTCATGGCACCTGAGAGGATATTAAAAGACATTGGTTAAAAAGGATAGCTAACAAGCTAAACTAGTAAACAAATAAACCTTAGCTGGCTCCTTCCAGGCATGCTAGCAGCCATAAGACTGATACCACGATGTCTGTCATGTCAGCTAACACTTTAACTGTAAATGTTAAACTTTCCCAAAGTTAAAAAACGTGCATTTAATTATTCACAAATGATCCCATCTCAAGGGACGATCTCATTTTTTAAAAAGGTTTTCTTCATAAATTATTTCTTCAGTAAGGAACAATAAGTAAAAGTATTGATCCACAAAATATGGTCAACTAGTGTCCAGGCAAATGACATGAGGTCATTTAATATCTTCAAATAATTCTTTTTCTCTTTCAATTTATGATTTATATAACAGATTCACACTTTCCTCATTCAATTAAAAAAAAACAAAGGAAGGAAGGAAGGAAGGGATAAGAGAGGAAGAAATAAATGAGGGAGGGAGGGAACAGAAGGAAGGAAGGAAGGAAGGAAGGGATAAGAGAGGAAGAAATAAATGAGGAAGGAAGGAAGGAAGGAAGGAAGGAAGGAAGGAAGGAAGGAAGGAAAAAGAGGATGGATGGAAGGAATGGAAAAAGAGGAAGGAATGAAGGGAAAAAAAGGAAGGGAAAGAGAGGAAGGAATGAAGGAAAGAAAGAAGGAAGCAAAAGAGAGGAAGAAAGAAAGGAAGGAAACCTTTACTATGCTTCACACGGGCTGTCAGTCAATCAAAACACAACACTACTTTTGCTGAGGAAAAATATAAAAAATAACAAAAATAAAGACTATATTTGGAGATGTTGTGTCTGGAATGTACGTTTATCTTATTTTTGGGAGAACCGTCATAAATAAAAACAATCACGCTCACAGTCGTGATGCTACACTGAATATTAGTTCTGAGTACAACAGTGCTGTTTGCTCATATGATACTGAATATATGATGAATAACAAAACAATAAAATAACAACTGCACAAACAAAATGAAAAAAAAAACACAGCCACGCCCACTTCTGGTTAAAATCTAAATACAATTATGTACATTCAAAGCACTAAACAGATATTTAGAGTGGCACAGTATGTTACACCCCTCACCTGGGGTTAATTAAGCATAAAAAAATCCATCTCCTTAATGTTTTAGGTGGTGTGAGGAAACCAGAAGGATCCATCCCACATAAAACTCGGCGAGCTGAGGATCGACCCCCGACGCAGCAACACTAGCCGCTCCTAATTAAACCTCAAATATCAGTTTTTTTAATTGTTAAGGCTTCTAAAGCTTTGCCTATAATTTCCTCTTTGTTTTGAAAAGGTAATTGCAGAAGCTCCCTATTCCCCCGAAGTCTTATGCTGACTCGAGTCCATCAGGAAATCAGGTAATTAAATTTACTTGAGCTGATTAAGTATTAGGACAGGCCTTAAGATAAAGGGCACATTAAAAAAAATCAGAGAACAGGGCTGGAATTAATTCTCAATTTATTTCCTTTAAATCTTAATCTAGTCAGCTAAACAAGGTTTCAAAGTAAGTGACGGTAAATGAGTGGTATCTTAGGACTGATTTATCTCCAGGAGTTTTATTTAAAAAAAAAAAAAAAAAAAAAAGTATAATTTAACTGCTGTTCATTTTGCACTTCACTTAACTGGATTAGGAAAAAAAGTTTCTTTCTCTTCAGCACCATCTGTTTGAGCAAGGATTTTTTATTTATTTATTTAAATTATAATGATTTTTTCAGTTATTGCCGTCCTTGACTTCATTGCTAAGGGTTATGGCACGGGTATGTGTGCTATTTAAACAAAAACAAAAAAAGAAAACAATCTGTGTTGCAAAAAGTGCCATAAAGATCAACTTTTATCCCGTTAAATAATTCAAAGCAACAATTAAAGAGCCTCATATCGACGCAGGGAAATGCCATCTCACTTTATTTATTTAGCTGCGGCTCTCCAAAGTCAACAACAGCTAAGAGGTGTTACAGTGTGGCATTAAAGAGAACAGAGTGCCCAAATGAAAAGTGGCCCAAAAGGTCATGGTTTAATGCCAAGTTTCATTTCTAACAACATAACAACAAATACGTCCGAGGGGAATGCTGCGAGCGTAGCGTGTCATTTGTTTTTGCTTTATGGTCCTCCTCCGTGCCGTAATTGCTAAATGGGCCGGCTCCAGATGTGCAAAGATAGACAAAAACGCCAGTGCTGCTGCACCAAGACGGGTCGAGACGTTCCTTTCACCGTTAAAGCAGATTGAAATGCCTCGTTTTCCGGGTGCTGGCTCGATAATGGCGGTCGCCGACATCTGCTCCTGTTAACGTTAAGAAAATTTGCTCCATGTGGCTCCGGTATATCAGTCTCCTGAACGACTGTTTATTTTTCTCACCTCTTTATTTTCCGCTGGACGACAGATACCTTAGGATGTTTCCAAATCTAGAAAACCAGGACCGTTTACCAATTTCAAAGTCACCTGCCATTAGTTCCGGGGTCGTTTTGTTTGTCAGTGGATGTGCTGCAAATTTGGGTCTCTCAGAGAAGGGGGGTAAGGAGTTAAGAGCATCAGTGCTGCCCATAAAACGTCTCTGGCTTATGCACATAGAATATAAATGACAAAATTATTTATCCTGAAAAAAATTGAGTAATGCAACAAAACAACCCCTTCCACAAATGTTAACACTTTATTAATAATCTCACACATTCTCAGCCCTCATGAATGTGTTGCTTCTACAGAAACCATGATGCAAATGGAACACCGCAAAGTTCTGACTGATGTCGAAGCTAAACTTTGAAGCCTTAAAACAAAACCAAATCACTAGAAAGCATTTTCCAATCCAATGATTAAAAGAGTTTCCCAGCGTCCAGACCCGCTGAAGCTCCATAGGTGTTTCAAACTAATGGAGTCCTTTCCAGCGTCCTTTCCCAGACATCCTTTTTTTGAAAGCTTACAGCCTTAAGTATTCAGAAACATTATCCCGCTAATGGCTATCAAGGTCAGCGAGTCGAATCAAGATACCACACGGAACAGCTCGGTAATTACAGCAGGCATGTCTTTCTCAGACTAGATCCTTTTATTTTTTTTTTCCTCACAGCTATTATCTGTTTTCTCTAAGCAGCTTCACTAATGTTAGACTTGTATCTGCATCCATAACTGAACTTGTTCTGGGTGTTCTCATACGTGTCACGCTTAATTTACACCTGACAGCCAGGGTTTATTGAGTGTAAAACTGATTTCATTGCAATAGCAGAAAAGATATTAGACTACAGACGGAGCTTGAAAGGTTTGAAAGGTGACTCCAGCCAACAACAGACATTACAACAGCGATTTGTTTGTTTTTCCAAAATGGCTGCCTTTTTTATTTTTTCTTTAAAGCTGAAATATTTTGCTAACTTGACACATGTTTAAGCATTCCGTGCGGACAAAATACAGCCGTAGACGTAACATGTCCTCACAACAAAAATGTTTTTAGGCGTAAACACATAGGCTGTGAAATCCACTTGTAAAATAAAGTCTCGCAATAAATCACAGGTGCAGCCTGGAGCTCTTCTGTTATGCTACAGTAAGTCGATTGATTAGGTCAAAACAGCTTACGGGCCACAAAGCGATTAGACTTTTATTTGTGGGTCAATTAAAATCTTTATGTAGAAAGTCATATGGACAAACACACATACACACACAAATACACACACACACACACATTCACAATGATGAATTTGCATACTTTATTGTAGAAACATTATGAAGTACTGCATCGCAGTTCCATGTGTTTACTTTAATGCGCTGGTACTGATCGTTTCTAGACTGCACAGGGACCTGTAGAGAAAATCGGACTTACTGGTATATCAGACACCACACTTAACTTACGTCAAATGTTTACAGTGCAACCTCATCCTCCCTTATGAATTTTCGGCTTAAGAATTGAAATTTTGCAAGAAATTTGCATTGACATACGAAGCATTTTCAGCATGCAAACGAACCAAACCGAACGCTGGCTAAGTTGGGCGTACGTCCGGGAGCCATTCAAAACTTGTTTGCATCAGTGGAAAGTCAAATGAAGTGAGTTTATGAATTTTTTGGAAAGAGTCAACCCACGATGCCAACGTTTCCTTCGGCATGCGTTCAAAAGCTAGGTGATTTTTCACACGTTTTTTTTGTTGACAGATCGGTGCTGTGGGTGGTCTGTTTTATTTTTAGCCCAAGCTTGGTGGCACGACTTCCTGTGAGGACACTTGACGTGGAATGCTTGGCTTGGGTCAGTTCTTTGTAAGCAGCCATACAGTTTACATACGCTTTGTGTTGGTCATAGTGGTCATATTTTTGACTTTCCCAAATTTGGAGCAAATACCCAAACATTTTTATTATTTTTTCTTTAGACTTTAGTTATTTTTATACACATAGAAGCAGAAGGCCAGATTTTCATTTCAGTTCAACGTCTAAACATTATATATTATGCTTATCTGAGAAGTAAAAATCTTGAATCTGGTTTTGTTTGTTTTTGCATTTTGTAAGTAAGAGGTCAAGCTGTAAGGTTTCCAACCCTGGAATTTTCTTTAGGCTCTAACCCTTATAGGAGATTTTTAATCAGGATAAAGAAAGGAATGATTTTTGGGCTGTGAGAATTTTAGGAGTCAGGAATTTTAGAGGACTTTTTAGGAATTCTAGTGGACTTTTCAGGAATTCTAATGGACTTTTCTGGAATTTTAGAGGACTTTTCAGGAAGTTTAGTGGACTTTTTTGGAATTGTAGTGGACTTTTCTGGAATTTTAGAGGACTTTTCAGGAAGTTTAGTGGACTTTTTTGGAATTGTAGTGGACTTTTCTGGAATTTTAGAGGACTTTTCAGGAAGTTTAGTCGACTTTTCTGGAATTGTAGTTAAGTTTTCTGGAATTTTAGTAGTTGAAGATCAAATTTGAGCTGCTTCTTAGGTGAACAAGCACTTGGAGCATCTCAGATAGCAGAAATGGGTTTGATATCAACATTTACTTTAAAGATACAAATATTTGTGCGGAAAAGAAAAATGTTTTTTTTTTCTATGAATATTGCCCCTAGTAGGCTAGAGAAAAGCAGAAATACAGGTTAGTATTAAGTGATAACAGGAAGTGTTTAACAGATGTTCCCCATCATCATAATCATCATCATCATCATCATCATCCTCCATGCCATCATGGATTATTTTCCCATATCAGCACACCACTATACCACCATTCTGTCTGAATCTTGAATTAACCAGAAAACTCATCCTCACCTTTAAATATTTGTTCCCTCCACAAGTCATGCGATAGAGCCTTATTCCTTGCTTTTAAAATAAATAAATAAATAAATAAATAGATAAAAATATCGGGACAGGTATGAAAGGTATGAAGAAAGTCTCTCACAACTCCCACTGTGTGAATCATGAAGCTGAGGTTCTCTGGCCCGTAGGTGTCTGAAGGAGGACTGATTCACTTCTCTCCTAACCACTCATCACCCTCTAACTGGATTCCCCCTTCTTTTGTGCCCTAATGGAGGAGTGTGTGCTTTTATTACTGGTCCTGGTTCCTTCCCCTGTGCTCCCAGCGGGCCAAGCAGCGGGACACACACCCAAGGCGAAGCTGCCAGAAGGTCTGCTGTCAGTCGGGAGTGGAAATTGGCAGTGGCGGCGCTGACAAAACTGTCTGAAAGGCCAAATAACCAGTAAAGACTGAATTACAGGAAAGTCTCTGGGGTCGTAGTCTTCTGAAAGCCGCACAGACAGAGAGGATGAAAGGGGACGGAAACCGAAAATTAATTCCTCATCCTTTGTCAGCCTATTTTCATTACCGCCTTTGATAGCAGCCTTTTAAACACAATCCACATTGATTAAAAGTGTGAAAAGGTCGGACTTTTACACCCAATTGACAGCCGTTCGAATCAAATCAAGGAGGCGTTGTGTGATAAAAGCTCGCCTTCATGATCATCTTGTCTTTTTTCTGGGCTCGTTCAGCATGAAATGTAGTAATGTAACTTCAAGTGTTGTAGAAAAAAAAATAAAAAATCATAATAATGCCTTACACTTGAGTATAAAGTACAGCATGTCTCATCTAGTCCACTGGAATCAGTATTAGAATGTGGTATTAGATGGTTTTAGATTCATATGTTTAGGGAACAAAAATAAAAATTGATGCATGAAATAAACATAAATACAAATCTTTTTTATATAATCCAATTTTATTTTTAAAAAAAACAAAAAAAAAAAAAAATGTGGCCAAATTTCCAAAATATGAATAGTTATTTTTATTAAGTTATTTAAATTTAGTAATATTTACTTATTTTTGAATTTGGCTTTTGTTTATTTTATTTAATTGTATTTTATTTTTGTTTTAATTTATTTTTTTAATTTTTTTTTTACGCCTCGTTTCCTACATAAATGAGTGGACAGAAAAGCAGACACAACAAGTCCATTTTCATCCGTAGCCCAGAAAAGTCAGTGAGTGTTTTCAGTCTGCAGTAAACAACAATTTACTGTTCCATCCCGAAGTCATCAGCAAGGAGGTCAACCATCATAGAGCAGTGGTTCTTCTTGTCGTCTAGGTACTTCTTAAAAATCAAGCTAGCCAGTGTCCCCTGTCTCTCTTTCCTTTCTCTTTCTCCGCCACCTCTGCACGCTCTATCCTCCCGGTTACCAAGGCAACCCTGTCTATATGTGTTGGATTAGTAATAGGTTCTTGAGCAACATTATGAACCATCTTGTTACAGAAGGAGCTGAAAATGTAAAGCTGGATTCATGTGTGTGTGTGTGTTTGAATCTGAGAGAGTGTGTGTGTGGGGGATCGGATTTTGGCACATATGGCCACATATATGCACACAAACACTTGTACTTGTAGAAATACCACGCTTCTGCAAATCTGCCAGCATTAGACTGGATAGAATCCAGTTTCAGTTCGAATGACAGACGTTAAACACATTAATTATGAACAGATTTTTTTTTTTTCATGCAGATGCACAACACATGTGAACAAATGTTTAAATTCACGACCAGACCAGACATATGCCCTGACAAGTTCGAACCCAGAACGCTCAACAGGCTCATTTTAGCTGGGTTTCTCTGGAGTTGACGTTAATACACAGAGCGACGATGGTTCTCCAGGGAAATCCTCTTTTCACCACGAGATAGCGTGTTTATCCAGCAGGAACATGGCATAAGTGTCTATTTACTTGCAAATAGCAGCTGCAGGGAAGATCCCCCAGCTTATCAGCGGTTTATATTTTTACCATCGGCAGCTGTCACTGCTTCTGGAGCAAGGCTAGATGGGTCATGAAGCGTACTGATGCATACACGGTTGAATCTCTGGAGGAAAAAAAAAAACTCTTGACCTGAATTGAGAACGAAACATAAAATTCAAGGACGTAAGGTGTTAAATTGGCTGTGGTTTAAAAGTATTTTAAAAGTAAAAGTAAAGTATTTTATCCCTCATTAATGACAAGATTTGACAAGAAAATTTCATTACAATTAAAAAAAAAAAACGTGTTGCAGCTCTCAATAGTAACTTTTTTGTTTGTTTGTTTGTTTGTTGATTCCATCAAATGAACAGAAACACATTCTTTTACTAATTCAAACAAATTTCATGACCTCAGTTTAGTATCTCGTGGCATCACATATTTTTGTGTTCATTAACAATAAAACAGAATGTGCTGCATCAAGTGCTATTCGAAAAAATAACGAATGAATTAAGGAATGAATTTAAAAATAATGAATGACTCTCCTTTATATAATATGATGTCCCTTTTATGAATATGTTTTTACATCATTTCTGCTTTGATATCCCAAGAGCTTGAGGATTTTAATTTTAATAATAACTTTAATCATCTGAATGGAAAATAGCCGACTCTGAATACCTAGAAGAGTAAATATTAATGCCAACCCAGAACAGGAAGTCTAGTAGAAGGTATAGCTGTAAGATAAGCTCCATTTACAGTTTAAAGTCACAGCAAGTGGATTATTAATGGCAGCTAGCTGCTGTTTCCATAGCAGCGCTAGCGTAGAGCGTGAACTGTTGCTGTTTGGGAGAATAAGAGGAGACAGGTTAGATTCTCCAGGGAGTGAACCTGCAAGTCTGTCGAGTACATGCCTCTCATCAAACACAGCTCTCTGGATCATATATTTACAGGAGAGGACACTCGGGGTGGCGGAGGTGGTGGTGGAGGTTGTGAAGGTGGTAGTAATGGTGGTGGAGATGGTTGTGGTGGAGGTGATGGAGGTAGTGGTGGGGGGTGGTTGTGGTGGTGATGGAGGTGGTTGTGATGGTTGTGGTGCTGGTGGAGGTGATGGGGGTGAGTGTTGTGATGTAGGTGGTGGAGGTGGTAGTTGTGGTGGTGGTGGTGATGGCTGTGGTGGAAGTGGGGGTGCTGGTGTTGGTGATGGTTATAGTAGTAGTAGAGGTGGTGGTAGTGGTTGTGGTGGTAGAGGTAGTGATGGCTGTGATGGATGTGGAGGGGGTGGCTGTGGAGGTGGAGGTAGTGGTTATGGTTTTGGTGGTTACTGTAAATCATCTTGTGACTTTCGACCTTTAGGTTATTGCGCAAGAGGAAGGAGGAAGTGTGTCTGTACTTGTGAAAGATGCTGAAACGCAGTGTTGTTGCAAGGGGAGCTGTTAATTAGCCGGAGTAATTGATGTTTTTCGATTTACGTGTGAAGAGGGGACGCTGTCAGAGCGCTGACGCCCGGGGAGAGACAGCGTGAAAGTGGATTAGCGGTGTTGGAGCGATTCGGGTGGCGCCGAGCTGTATGCTAAATGCTAATAACGACAGGAAGATTAGCTTGTAGAACACAAGGCTACTGCAGATAGCGCAGCTCCACGGTTTGCTGTAATAGACCTGCTTATGCAGTACATGATTAACAAACCACAGTCTTTCTCTTCCTTTATTTATTTATTAAACACGAAAAGCAAATCTGCATAGAGCATGCTCTAGTTGCATATAGTCAGGGTTTTTTTTGTTTTGTTTTGTATTTATTTTCCAGAAGTCACTACCCACAATGCATTTGTTGTGTGTAGCTTTGCAAATCGGTCCAGTGTTTCATAAATTATACTAGGCTTTACACTATGAAAATTAAAAAAAAAAAAAAAAATAAATAAGTAAATAAATAAATGCAGATAAAAAATGAAATAAAAAATGAATAAAGGCTATTAATCTGATTAATAATAATAATAATAATAATAATAATAATAATAATAATAATAATAATAATAATAATAATAATATTTTTTAAATAAATGCATTTTAAAAAGATTAAAAAAATTAGTACAGTGTAGTACAGGTAGCTTACACTGCTAATCTGCTAATGAAGTCACACATATTCAAGTAGACAATATTAGAATTTCTAATTCTAATATTGTCTACTTGAATATGTGTGAGTAGTACTGTAGTGCTGCAGGTTACATTTCTGCCACTTCCCTCTAAAAGGATGCTACATGCTCACAAGCAACAAAGAGTCTCGCTCGCTTTATGCCCACAAGAAGCATACTACAAGCGCTACGAGCTCGTGAGGTTAGAGATCATCCACTAGCACGCTTTTTAGCTTTTTAGTAAAAAGTGTGAGTTTTCCACTAAAAACAACACAGCAAACACTTTTAGCTCTTCTAACTAGCTGATCTAAGGAGGCGTTTCTCTGCCAAGCTCGTGAATCGCTACAGAAAGATGTGTCGAGAGATGTTTCTTGGCTTGTAATCGCCGCAGGAACATCTGCTTTCAAAACTTGAGCACTTTCCATTTGTGAAAGAAAAACAAAAAAAACCCCACCACAACAAAACTAAACAGATGGGTGACACCGGAGACTGCTAAGAAAAGAACATAAAGGTTAATGGTGGACAAAATGAGATACAACGTCGGCAAAATCGCTGCTTTTTCAGTCGTCTGCAAGGATACGCAACAAGCACCTGCACAATTGCATTAAAAAAAAATAAATAAAAGTGTAAATTGCCCGCAGCTGCCCCATGCGTGTGTTACGTCTTATGAATGCAGAATTCAGAAGTACCTCGAACTTGCTGTTTTTTTTCTTTACCGTACAATTCAGGTTCATTAGATAAAATATTAGATTAATTCCCTCATCTTTCGAAATCCCTGATTCCGCTCAGGTTAGCATCCCAATGCCGCTGTTCAGCATCTCCGCTGACTGCTAGCACCTGCCTACTTTTTATGAGAGTCGTTATTACAAAATGATTCTCCAGAAGCTAACAATCACTGGCAGGAGGAATGATACTGCTTATTAGTACGTTAAAAAAAAGTCGAGGGTCACATGAGTGTGATGGAGGTGAAGTAGGAGGGTTGCATTTGGTATCGAGTAGGAGATTAAATTTAATAATAAAAAAAAGCAAGTTAAGGAAAGAAGCATTAGAAAAATGAAATCCATTGATTTTTAGAACAATTTACACTAATTCATTTGAATCCTTTTTTTCTCTTTGTGTATGTGTAAATACAGAATGTGTGCATATTTCTCTTGAAATTACTGTGTCAACATGGCACAGTATGGCTCATAATAATAATAATAATAAATAAATAAATAAAAATAAATAAATTTTCATATAACTGCTTTTTTATATGATATTATTTTGTTGATAAAAATAAGAATTTATTAGTATAATTTAATTTATTTAATAATAAATAATCAATAATCTATTAATAATAAAAATAATAATAATAATAATAATAATAATTATTATTATTATTATTATTATTATTATTGTTGTTGTTGTTGTTGTTGTTAAAAATAATAATACAGAATATTAATAATATATTTAATAATGATATTATTATTAAAAGTACGGAAAAATAATCCTGTAATGAAAGTTTATATAATTTTTTTGTTTGTTTTTTTTCTGAATAAATAAATAAATATTTTGAATTATATCATAGATTTATTATGTGTTTATTTTTGATTTTAATCATTAATTGATTATATATTTTTGCATCATTTTTTTTAAGAGTAAGTAAGAAAATAAACCTATACAAAATTTACAACAGTCATCCCGACTCGAGGTACTGCATGACGTAACTGTAAAAACTGGCAGCTGAATAAAGATGTCTGAGACTTCCGACTTTCGCTGATATAAATAAATAAAATTCCTTCAGGGCTGATCAGACAGGCGAAAGAGGACTAAAGTAACGACCGGCTCTTTGGTCTTTCTCCTTTCTTCACCTCTGAGGAACTTTAGCAGCTGAATTATTCAGACCAAGAAACAAACGAAAAGAAAAAAAAAACGGGGGGAAAGAACAAAGAGTCGAGAAACAGAAGAATATTTAAACAGGGCCATTAACTTCACTTGGCCTGGACTCAATTTATTTATTTGATTAGCTTTAGCCATGGCAAAAACAGCAAGACACAAGTGAGTGGCATGCAAATAAGTTCTTCTCTCTCTCTCTCTCTCTCTCTCTCTCTCACTCTCTCACACTCATTCACTCATCCCATCCCAGTGGAATTCATTACTGCTGCTGAATCCAAAGTGATTTCTTCCCCCTCCATCCAATAAACCAAATATTTACTTAATTTCGCTTTATGTTTATAGTATAGATGTGTCTCATGTACTTCTACTTTAATATACAGTACAGAAATGTAATAGAATGTATTCAACTTTAACACAGATCATCTTTATTTATTCTGCTATTCATGTGCTGTAATGGATACACTCTCAAAACCACACTCTATGTGTGAGAGAGAACAAATCAGTTCTTTGTTTTCATTTTCATCTTCTGTTAAAGATCTTGGCGGATGATATTGTCTCTGAGTGCACAGATGAGCTGTGGTGAATCTTTAAAAAGCCCTGTATCTCAAACACAGGGATCAAAAATAGAGATTCACATTTACAATAAATCCAACATCCTTACCTCAGCATTTTTCCACACTGTCATGCAAGTGCAAGAAACTTTTCAGGATTATTATATTGATGTATGAAATATGCAAAAGGAGTGAGAAGGATAGACAAGAATACATAGGTTATACTGAATGTACTAGGTATAGGAGAAAAAGCATTATACTATATAGTTTTGGCTCCAGGCAACAAAACATTGCTATAGTAATCAACAATTAACAATAAAATCAAAACACAAACAGTTTACATTATGCTTATAAACGCAAGAACATTTTTAATCATCTCTTTGGGTCATATTCATATGGGGCGTCTGTCTTTACATGCACATGAATGTAATATGGAGTTGTCCCATCCTTTGCAGCTATAACAGCTTCAACTCTTCTGGGAAGGCTTTCAACAAGGTTTAGGAGTGTGTTTATGGGAATTTTTGACCATTCCTCTAAAAGAATTGCATTTGTGAGGTCGGGCACTGATGTTGGATGAGAAGGCCTGGCTCACAGTCTCCACTCTAATTCATCCCAAAGGTGTTCTATGGGGTTGAGGTCAGGACTCTGTGCAGGACACTCAAGTTCCTCCACACCAAACTCACTCATCCATGTCTTTATGGACCTTGCTTTGTGCACTGGTGTGCAGTCATGTTGGAACAGGAAGGGGTCATCCCCCAAAAAATTGAGCATGAAATTGTCCAAAATGCCTTGGTATGCTGAAGCATTAAGAGTTCCTTTCACTGGAACTAAGGGGCCGAGCCCAATCCCTGAGAAACATCTGACATTCAACACCTGAATTCAGTGATTTGGAGTCCCAAAACCTTTGGCAATATAGTGTATATTCAAATAATGGGTTACACAAACACTAGTAGTTATATCTTGAGTATGAACATCTTAAGGCTGAAGTCTGAGGTCTGAATACTAATGGGTGCAGTTTTATTATTGTAGGCAACATAAGCTAGTTGTAAATATGCTAACATTAGCTTAGTATTAAGGGGAATAGAGGCTACTTTATTCAGCTAAAGATTTTGTCTTCTGAAGATAGTGAGGAGCTACTCAACTGTTAGACTGCTGTAATACACTTCAGTCACTTTGCTGCAATCTTCCATGTTTACAAACCCTAGAGAGAGTACATGGATGAGCAAGCGCATGGAAAGAAGGTCTAAGTGATTTGTTAAGTCATGCAGTGCGTGTTTGATGAACTGAATGACAGCAGGATAACCCCCCAACCTAATCTAAACTGTTTTAAACCTTACATGAACCACTTACATTGAGCAAGAGAAGACAGGAAAATAAAAGATAAGAAAATAAAGATAGAATTCCCCTCGAGGTTTGGGTGAAGGTTTGTAATCAGATAGGCGCAAGTCCAAGCAGTGTCTACTTCAGAAGGATTCAAAGTGCCCTCTATAGATTACTATCAGGCCTTGTCAAGCCTCTTATTTACTCTGTCGCTCTATCTCTCTGTTCAGCCAGGCTTCAACAATCTCACCATTTCACCCTGATTAGGCCTGCGTGCTAGTACTATCATGTCTACACCTACACCAATAATTTCTTGTTATTTGTTATTTTTTGATTATTAAAATATTGATTCCACTTCAATTCAAATACGCAGAGGTATGTTCTATAAAGAGAAAAAAAAATCATGAAGGAACCCAACCAGCAGAGGGCACTGTCACCTGAATACTATCCACAGCTACAAATACACACAACTACTGTATTTACTGTGTCTTCTAAAGCCACAACATTGCAAAACTGCAAGCCTTTACCTAAACATCTTGCTGTTCCTTTTCGATCATTTAATTTTGGATCTCAATCAACTGAGCAAAAAGCCGATACCTGTGATAAATAGCTTAAATAAAATAAAAGTTTGTGGACACCTGATTATCACATATTGTTGGACATCCCATTCAATCTGGCTATTCCGAAGAGGAATCAATTCCCCCTTTGCAGTTGTAATAAGCTCCACTCTTCTGGGGATTTAACCCATTCGGCCTAAAGGGCATTAAAGATGGGTAGTGATGTTGGGTGAAGAGGTCTGGGGTGCAAATGGCTGGGTTGAGGCGTGGATATCACTTTTGTGCAAGGGGCATTATCATGCAAGTACATGCTGGTTAGTTCCATTGGAGGGAATCTGTATCCTCTGAAAGACATCCTATACAATTGTGAACTTCCAAATCAAAATTTTGGAGAAGAACCAGCAGGTGTACACAAACCATGTAATGTAAACCATGGAGAAACATAAAGGTTGAAGGAAGGAAACCTCCAGATGCAAAATATAGATCGGTTACAGGCACAAATGAATAGGTTCGAAGGGCATGTATTAAAATTTGTGGTGCATTATGCCTTAAAAAAGTAAAATAACCAGAAAGTTTCTCTGAATAATGGTTTATTACTACCATGATAAATGGGATTTAGTTGCTATTCGCCACATGCAATTCACATATCTAATGAACATAATGCACACTAATGTCTACACATTGTTATTCATTTATTCATATCACTTTTTTTTTACCCATTTTGCTGCTTTTAGTCTGCATTATACCAGATTTTATCGGTTATTCACTTTCCAAGTGATTTTATTGGTTATTCACTTTCCAAGTGCTGTAATTCAGGCAGTTATTCTTTGTAAATCACATACAACATGATAACAACATGCAGCAAAGGTCAATAATCACTTTGATAGGTAGCTACAACAATCTTCTCCTATAGGAACTCCCTTGAATGAACTTAGAACAGGGGTGACCAGTCTTATCTGGAAAGGGCTGATGCGAGTATGGGTGCAGGTTTTTATTCCAACCAAGCAGAAGCCATACCTGAGTCTACTGAATACCAAGATCAACTGATTAAACAGCTGGAATCGGGTGTGGCTCCTGCTTGACTGGAATGAAAACCTGAACCCACACCCTCTGTTCCCTTTTCTGGATAAGATTGGACACCTCTGCCTTAGAAGGACATACCACAGGAGTGTTCAATCTTATCCACAAATAGCCAGTGTGGGTGCAGGTTCTCATTCCAATCAAGCAGAAGCCACACCTAAGTCTTTTGAAAGCCAAGATCAGTTGAATAAATAGGTGCTTCTGCTTGATTAATATGAAAACCTGCACACACACCCCCCCTTTGTGGACAAGATTGGACACCCCTGACCATACCGTATGCGTCCTCTCCTAGAATGATGTCATATTTTCAAAGTGTAACAACAATCACACTGACTTACTCTTTGTGGCCTTTTAACAAACCTCCTTTAAGTTAACTGGCCATGATGGGTGCTCATCGTCAGGCCTCAGGTGAATACATGATACAATGCCATTCCTTCTATTCAGGACCTTGTGGTAAACAATAGTAACAAAGGTTACTATTGGTCTCATGAAAAAATGACATGAACACCATCACTGTCATTTACTTCAAATTTGATTTAGTGGCTCTTAAGCAGTACACAATGAAGGGGTCAACTCTATAACCCTGAGAGAGATAGAGCTTATTCTGGGGTTAGAAGGTCTAAATGGATGACAGATGAGCTACTGTTCGATCAGTTTAAACAAAAACAGAATTCTCAGTAATGCAAAACCATCTCGATCTGTAGATTTACTGTTTCTTGCTGCTTTTGTGTGAAGCAAATCCTAGGATCCCAACCTCCTTTGTAGTTTTGATGTGTATTGAGAAGCAAATCAATAGCATAATAGCTGCAGAAATAACCAGAGAGCATAACATATTCATCTTCCTTCCCAACAGACTTCCTGTCAAGAGCATTGCCTTCAGAACAAATTTGTGTCAATGCTTTTGATTTGAATCGCATAGACAGGTGGAGATACCTGACCTCTCAATGAGGCTGATGACACTTTGGGAGGAGCATTCTGAAATAATGCAAGGTGACTGGCTGATCCCAAGGTACCGAGGTCTGGGCAACTTTATTACCTAGCTTTAGGGTGATGTTAAAATTGTGAGCTGTGTACTATAAACATTGCTTTTTCTTATGGTAGTACCTTGAGCTGACAACAGGAGGAGATCTAGGAAAACCGATGGGGCAGGAGAGAGACAGACAAAGATAGAGAAAGAAAATATTCCTGGTTGTGTATGGATGGATGCAGGTAATGAGAGGAGGCAGTCTTCCTTGGCATCAGTTGTGTTTACAGAGAGAAGCAGGAAGGTAGAAATATGCTTTTAAAAAAAGAGGAAAGCAGAGAAAAGCTGAAACAGGGAGAATTTCCAAGAGGGAATTTGAAGGATTATAATTACCAAGTGGAGATAGTTTGATGGATGCCTAGGTGTGGCAGGGGATTAATCAATTATTAAATTAGCCGTGCTTATCATTCACTGAGCTGCAGCTGAATCTGCCACAATGCATATCAGAGGGATTTGATTACGCCAACATAATCAGCTCTGATTCTCACAGACTTTAGTCAGACAGAGAAGGCAAGATCTCCTCCCTTTGGGCTCATCCTCAATCTCTCCATAACCATTTTCTCTTTTATACCCATCCCTTCCTTTAGCCTCCTTTTTCTCTCCCGTCTCTGTCGAGCTCGATGTTCACATTGCATCATTTGCATTTGCATTTCTCCTTCATCACACTGTCTGGGTATATATTTCTCTCTTACTAGATCATTACTTACTTACAAATAACAGCTACAAACCTCTCCACAGGCTTGTAATTATGATTTATGGTGTCTAAAAAAGTTCTAATAGGAGTTGGCCGAGTCTGCATGCTGCCTTTGATTATATATTCTGGTTTCATCAGCCAGTTGATACCTAGATTTTCACAGCACTATTCTGGTGGTGTGGTTGTGCATTCGGTAGCATTGCTGCCTCTGGGCACAAGGGCTTCCAGTTTGATCCTGAACATGGCTTACAGTCTTTGTGGTGATTCACATGTACTCCTTTTTCTCTGCGTGAGTCTTCTAGATTTTACCCACTACAAAAATATGCTAGTTTCTTGAATTTGTCTCTAGAATTTGTGTGTGCATAGTGCTGAATTGTCTTAGCTTAACATCCACGTTGGGTTTCTGCAGGTTCCTAATGATTCACCACAATCTTGACCAGGATAAAGTGTTTTCTGAAGATAAATGGATTAATAAATTACACTTGTAATTTGCCAACATTCTGTTCTGAGTGACACCCTTATGATCTGATGCCCTGGACAAGGGTATGGTTGATCTCAAACCTATTCTGGGAATCATCTCCTGGTTGGGAATACCAATTCATCACAAGGCATAACACATTCATTCATTCATTCATCAATAACTATTCTTGTCAGGGTGTCGGTGGAAACCAGAACTAATCCCAGGCTCATTGGATGCAAGATGGGAATACGCCCTAGATGGGTACAGCAAACTCCCTAGTCTCAAGGCACCAATCTCACATTTCCAAGCTAGTGTAAAGCTAGAGGTAGCAAAGAGTAGACCAATCCATGAGAACTCAATGCATCCATAGAAAGAACTTATTGAACTTTACACAGTCGACCCATGGGGCAACAACAGTACCAAGTGCATTATGTGGTGCATAACAGTACCTAACTAGGCTGCTAACTCACATTACATTCTCACATACTCAGCCCTTAAATGCCGCCACTTGGATACCCAGGGCCTTTGGCTAGAAAAGTTGCAGGAAACTATATTCAGTCTTGGCAGTATGCAAGGTATTCATTTGCTTTTTATTTTCAAACTACTAGGTATATGATGACAGATTTGTTGATGCGTGTTTCTGGTGTCAGAATTTCTAATATTCTGCCACTGTATATTTCCCCTTATTTAACAGTCAATAATGTGGAAAGTTTTATAGATTGGGTTGTGTGAAACACTAAACCAGTATCCAAATAAGAATGAGGATGATGGTTTTCTGTAAACTGGGTGTATATTTTGGTTATACTTACCCACTGACAGGAGCATACATTAAGCTTAAAAGCTTAAAAACTGTTATATGGTTTCATTCAAGGTTTGATGGATAATTATGGGTTTTTAGCTTCAGGCTATAATTGGAAACATTTCTTAAACTAAAGAGGCTAAACAAAAGGGTGACTGATCCACAGTTACTTAATCTTTAGTTACTACTTCATACTGGTCTGGTTCATTTGAATCGTATCCTGGGAACATTGGGTACAAGGCAGGAGTACAGCCTAGAGGAAATCTCTGCACAGATGTGAGTTGCAAGCTGCGAGGTAGCAATGCTAACCACTCTTCCACAGTGTCATTTTACTGTCCTTAAAGCAACAGCTATTATAGTTTGAGTCTGTTGACCAGAAAACCAAACACATACTAGCGGTGTATACCAAAAAACAACAAGAAAAACAGATTCTTTAAGGGTGTTTTTGATAAATTTGCAGTGGATGAGTGGCTAGCTTTCAGGAAAAAAAAACACTACAATTGGAACCTTTTGGAACCTGATAAACACTATGTTAGGGTTCTAGATAATGATCATTTTTTTCCTACAGAGACAGAACAAACGAACCTTTAACAGGATCTAAAAATGCACATTATGCTAAAGCGTCAGAGATATACATCTTCTCAGTAACTAGCGCTAAGAATAGTGCTATTATAAATAAACAATGCTGGGAAACTCTGCTAAGAAACAGTGGTACGCTGAGAAATCTTATGTAACGTGACAGAAATATGCTGCAGAAACAAAGAAGCGCCAGATTGGAGGCAGATGAGAGTGGACGTGTTCTAGTTAACGCTGCCAGATCATATGCAGATCTAACAGTGCAGCGACTTCTCAGTGCAAACAATCGAGCAGCTAAAAACCAGCTGAGACTTTTAGACACTTGGTATAATGGTATCATGTTGTGTTTAGGAAAACAAAATAATTGCTTCGATTAGTTTAGCTTTGGCTAGGAGGGAAAAGTGCAAGCGAGGGCGTTCAAGCTAAAGCCAGCAGCGACCGTTTGTTCGAGCGAACACTGACCACTGGGGGCATTTTTGAAAAGAGCATAATAGCTTGTTTTTTTTTTTTTATTTAGCCAAATTCCCTAGAGCATTTAAAAGCAACAGCTCGGAATTAAAGACTGAGGTTTTACGGCAGAGCTCTCTCTGTTTGCCGAGCTCTCTCTGAACTCCCAATTCCGTGCACTCTTTTTAAGGGCACTCTCTCCATTCTGATCCAATTTTTGTTCATCACTTATTCATTAGCCCTATTTATTTAGGTAGCACTTGCTGCTCTGCCGATCAATGGTATATTTACCAAAAGGAGCAGGCTTTCTTTCAGAGCCGCAGCAATGTTAAACGCAAAGCCAGATTAACAAGGGCTCTGAGACTAAACTAACAAGTCATTGAATTAAGTATAGCCATACCTTTATATACACAGATACTTGTGGATGCATACGGATACACAGTTTAACACGCGTGGAGGTGTTTAGCCGTGCATGAATGCATACACACGTGTGCAGAAATGCATTCGTGTCCACATGCTTGCACCTATACATAAACCTCTCTGCTGTAATTTATTTAGGTCCATATGTTTTCCCTGCCCACACGATTCATTTATATTCAGTTAGCTTGCATAGAGTTTTTCCCCCCACGATTAATTAAATGTCTCTTTTTTAATGTTTACTTTCACATATAATGCATGTTTCAAAACGATCCTCCCACATGATTCCTTTAAATACAGATGATAATTTTCCACATCTTTCACAGGGTGTCATTGTGTTTATGCACGTGTCATTTCCAAGCATAACACTGTGTATAACGTGTCGTTACACATGTGAGAAACTGTGTACATTAAGTTCAGGATTTCATAGGTTTTACACAACTCTTCCTTTTTTCCCCCCTTTCACTCTCCTTCATTCTTACTCGCTTTCTGTCGTTCTTTTCTTCACACATTGTACCAGCATTCAATTACAGCCACATAATCACTTTTCATCCCCAAGGCTTGACGTGCCCTCCGGTAGGCAAGAGAGAGAAAAAAAAAGTCTAATTACTTGCTGACCTTCACATCCTTTTCCGTCTCACTCACACACTCTCGGAGAACCGGGTCCGACGTTCAGCCACTAAGACATGCGTGTTCTCCCTGTGCTTCAAATGATGGTGATTAACAACATACAACAAATTGAGTTTTTATGGAGTGGACTAGCCTGAGGTACTGCTGGCTAAAAGAAGGCCTCATTAATCCTCTAGCATAGATATCTGCATAATTGCTTCATAAAGGCATGCAGAGGTTAGTTTATTTTCAGTGGTGGGAAGGCTTTATCATTCTGCATCACACCATGGCCATGTAATTAATGTCCAAGCGGTAATCAAGTATAATTAAAAATCTGCGAAAGGTAATCACGTTTCATACCTTTTTAGCCCATTCAGTTTACTTACTAACTAACCAACCAACAATCCCAACTATCCCTTACTTCAATTCAAATCAGAGTCAGAGTGACGTCATGTTGACAAAAGAAACCTAGCAGTAGCCTTTTACTACCTCTTACGTCGACAGACAAGCCCCAAAGATGTATAAAGGCAAAAGAATCCATCAATCTGGATCAGGAGACATATTCCAGCATTAAACATCCCCAATTTGGTTAGGATAGAGTGAATGCTGTTCTGTTCACACCAAAGATCAGGAGCCAAAGCTAATGTTGTGTTTGTGGTGCCTTCTAAGTGGTAACTTAAAAGTTGTAATAATGTCATCTCCCACTTTGGGATGTCTGGCATGTGGAGTGGAAAAAAAACACATGGATGCCCCACTGAAAGCGTGGAAAAGTTTTAAAAAGCTACTTTAAACACACCTTTACAGTTACAGGCCTGAGTGGCTGTAATGTTTACAAAAATATACAGGAATTTTATTTCTGTATTTCTATATATTTCTGTCATGCTGCTTTGTGACATTGTCCACTGTTAAAAGCGCTATACAAATAAAATTTATTCAATTGCAACTGAAACCGAGGTGCATTAATAAGAGAGGGCCAGAACCAGTAGCATTAGCAACAAGCTAGCCAGTGGACAATAGCAAGTAGCATTAGCAACAAGCTAGCCAGCAGACAATAGGGAGTAGAGTTAGCAACAAGCTAGCTAGCAGACCTTAATGAGCAGCGTTAGCAACAAGCTAGCTAGCAGACAACAGCGAGTAGCATTAGCAACAAGCTAACTAGCGGACTTTAGCGAATAGTATTAGCAACAAGCTAGGCAACAGACAATAGCGAGTAGCAACAAGCTAGCAATGGGCAAGCGTAAGGATTTGAGTGAGTTTGACAAAGGGCAAAATTGTGATGGTGGACAGCTGACTGGATCAGAGCATCTCCAAAACTGCAAATCTTGTGAGGTGTTCCCGGTCTGCAGTGGTCCAAGGAAGGAACAGTGGTGAACCAGCAACAGTCATGGACGTCCAAGGCTCAGTGATACCTGTGGGGAGTGAAGGCTCTCCCATGTGGTCCGATCCAACAGACGAGCTACTGTTGCTCAAATTGCTGAAGAAGTTAATGCTGGTTCTGATAGAAAGGTGTCAGGATACACAGTATCAGTAGCAGTTTGTTGCGTATGGGGCTGTATAGCTGCAGACCAGTCAGGGTGCCCATGCTGTCCTCTGTGCACTGCCGAAAGCGGCAACAATGGGCACGTGAGCATTAGTACTTAACCATGGAGCAGTGGAAAAAGGTGGCCCTGTCTGATGAATCACGTTTTATTTTACATCACGTGGATGGAACACATGGCACCAGGATGCACTATGGGAAGAAGGCAAGCCGGCGGAGACAGTGTCATGCTCTGATCGGTGAACATTCTAAAACTAAACCCAAATCTTAAACTTATTCCTAATATCTAACTCTAAACACTCAATAGTTCAGCTGATAGTTCAGTTGACTTACTAAACAACCAACAAACCCAACCATCACAATTCTCCATGAAATAGCTTCCTAGCTGCGGAGATTCCATATGTTCCAAAACTAAACCTGAATCTTAAACTTATTCCCAATATCTAAGATTGAACACTGAATACTAAACTTTAAGTATAACACTAACTAAAAAAATCTCAGAACACAGCAAGTCATCGATCCTGATCTGTAAACGAAAACCCTAATTCTGTAAACGAAACCGTGAACACTAATCACCAAAAACAGTCCCCAAAATTTGAACCCGTAATCCTTCATCCTAAACCTGATCTACTGTATCACCCTAAACCAGAACATACAGTACCTCTATTTCTTATAAATCGATGTAAACCATTACACCGTGAACGCTTTCATTTCCGAAGCAGCTGAAATCAGAATTATAATTAGGAAACGAGCTTCTCGTGGATTTATCTGCAGCACGGCATCGCGTTTAAGCGCCCTCGCGTCGGGTGTGATGAGTTTTGTGAAAGGCCATTAAAAATGAAACGATCGCGCTGCGCTCCTGTGCAAATGTCTGGCGATGGAATGCGCTGATTCTAATTGCGCACAGGCATTTTAATTGCGCATTAATTTTAATTGCACAATCGCCTGCACTTCTGTCTGCCTCAATAAACGGCCGTACCGTAGACCTGACCGTTGAATCCACCTGGAGAAGGAAGAATTAAAAAAAATTATAAAAAAAATCTTCTTTTTTTTCCAGAGGAAAAAAAGAAACTCATGAGTAGAATGAACTCTGAAGGACCTTACTGTACATCTCGGCTTCATAAATAAAACCCTGAATGCTCACCTAGACTGGAGACTTTAGTTTTTTTTTGTCTTTATTTTTTTTGTTTTCAGAACAAGGTCAGCAGATCCAGAGCAATGAAAAAGCAAGAAATAAAGATCTAAGCACACATGAAGGAGAGAGTGATGTGTATCTATGCCGGAGGAGATGAGAGCGTAGCTTCTCAGCAAGCCGCTGCACAATCCTCCATGTGATCAAGTGTGCAGAAACTGCTGGGAGAAATCCGACACTTTGATTCTGCTGTCTTAGTGTAACACAGTTGTAAAATAAAACACGGACGTCACCTTCTGCTTAAGAGGTGAGAGTTGCATCAGTGGAGCCACACAAGACTTTTTTTCCCCCCACTCTGTTATGCCTTGTGTATTAAAGAAAGAGCCTGAAAGCATCTCGACATCTCGCTGCCTGTTCAACCGAGCCATCAAAGGGCTCAAAAAAAGTTCTTTCGGTTTATTTTTTCGCCGTTCAAGCTTCACAGAGTAAAGGCTGAGAACTGCAAGGCATTCTCAGAGCAGGACTAAGTTCATATCTCCAAAATGCATGCTGGATAATCTCGCATTTTTCGGCTGGTTGAACGAGCCGCCAAGGATTAGACAAATCTCTTGTTGTTGAATTCTTGAATCTGATTGGTCCAAAGGTAGAATAAAACAACGCACTATGTGTTGGTGTGAGATTTTTTTTCGCCGTCTTCTTCCACAGCAATCTGCCAACGAAATTTGCAATGTTTATTCATTAACATACAACATGCCATACAATTAGGATTAAGTTCTAGGGTTTAATACTAGAACTAGGATTCATTTTAGAAAAATTTGAAGATTATAGATTTTAGGATTTTAAGGATTATTCATGAGGGTTTTAGGATCAAGATCCTAGGTCCTAGGAATTTGGGTAGAATAAAAGTTTATTGGTTATAATGTCCGGTTTATGACTTTAAAGTTTAAGATCAGAGTCTTGGTTAATAGTTTAGACTCAAGTTTAAGGCTTGGAATTAGCCTTGAAGCATTGTTCCTTTTCATCCATTCAAAGCTCAGGTTAAAGTTTGTTCCGTGTTATAATCTGCGAGTCGATCCTTCTCTTTTTTATCTTCCTTGAGGTTCATAAGCAATCTGAGAAACCACAATATTACACAGCACTAACGCTGGAGACTCCTTTCATATTAAATATCAAACACAGAACCTTTAAAAATAACATAGTCATGTCATGATTTAATTGTTCCTATAGAAACAATAATGTATTTAAAATTATGACTGAGTAGCTGGAGTTGACGTGTCTCTCTAGTGATCCGAATAAAAAAGTCACCATATTTTAATGAGGCTGAATATCAAATGGCTTCAGATTCATTCCGTTAGCTCCCTACATAGGACATAACACGACGGTTCTTTGTGATAGACCGCATGACTTCTACATTTCCTGCTAAATTTTCGTGTATTTTCACTAAAGTATCTTTGGTGGGGTTTTTTTCGTCTTCTTTTTTAAGCTAGCTGCTAACTAAGTGAAACTTTTCGCCTCTTCGCTTAAAAGCACGGAAGTAGACAACGTTCAGAATGAAACATTCACATTATTATTCCATTTTTATGCATTTGAATATGGAACGTATTGATCCCGATGGCCTCCGGGACTTTGAAATTACAACCAACTATGATAATTATCTCAGCAAAATGAACGTTTATTTTTATTACGGTAAGGTATTATTCCATTAAGTTCCAGATCAAGGCGATATCTTTTCGGCACTGTTTGGGTTTTATGGTATCTAATGGATTTTGCAGTATTTGCAGATTCAAGTTGCTCTTTTAATAATGTAGGAACATTATAAACAAACTTTATGGTGCTTGTGTGACATAAAAAAATAAAGGTTAATGTTTCAACTAGTAACCAAACATTAAAAACGTTGCAGTAAAACGGTCGGGACAGAAAGAAACAGAGAGAGAGAGCGGGAGCGTGAGGATGAGAGCATTCGAGAGAGAGAGAGAGAACACTATTAAAACTCTGTCGTGTTTGTGTGGTCTAAGGTCTTTCATTGACGTGTTTAGGGATGTGAATTAAGAGCTCAGGCTGGAGGATATGCCATCAGTCATCCTCTGCAGCCCAAACAGCGTCGGCCTACCAAGATTTATAACGCGCATTAGGGCAAATTCACTTTACTTCACCCAGAATCGATCTGTTCTTTAGATCTCCATAAGCCCTCTCGCTGTATACTAATAGAGGGCCGTAAAGTTCCTTTGTGACCCTTAAAAAGCCCATGGCGTCCACTTTTTCCGTTGCTGGACACCTGCACTGTCTCGTATGTTAAAAATCCCACTCGTCTTTATCGACGGTGATGCATTTTCATCTCCGCCGCATCGTTCTCTAAATGCTCTTTCAGCAACCCAGGCACATAAAAACCATTTGAGTCTTTGAAGATGGAGCGTGGGTAGTTTTGAGGTTTAAATACGCCTCAGACAAGGACGGTACAGAAATCTTTTCTTCCTGGGGCATCCTGTTTATTCATTCCTTTTATTTATTTATTTATTGAATGCCAGAGGAAGTAGGCATGGCACAATATCACGCCTCGTTCATATTCATCTCCATGAGGACTTGTGGTAAGATACTCAAAGGTCAAAACGAATGTGGAAGAGAGTGTGTGTGTGTGTGTGCGTTTGTGTGTGTGTGAGTGTGTTGGGGTGGTGGCTTGGAGATACACACAAAGAACCTTTAAAGGCAACATATAAAATTCAAAATGTATTTATTATTATGTTTATATCAATTCTATAGTAATAACTTGTATGGCAGATGAGCCACATAATCAAATTAATATAATCTAATTAAAATAAATAAAATACTTAAACTAGTGTGATGTATTTTAAAGGAGTCCCAGTGTAAGAGTTAAATAAATAAATTTAAGACTTTTTACTAAGAGCTTTTTATTTAAGTTTTTTATTTAAGTGTTTTATATATATATATATATATTTATTATGGGTTAGGTATTAAATGTAGAATTTTGTTTGTGACTAGTTATGATTTTAAGTTAAATGTTCAGAATTTTAAATTTAGAATTACAGTATAAGGCTTGAGTGTAAGAATTTAGACTTTAGTGTAAGCTTAAAATTAATTTTGGCATTCAGAGAAATAAAGTTTTCAGGAGTTTTAGGACTAAGTTTTAGGATTCATTTTGCAACTGCGGTTGTTTATGGGTTACTTTTATTGTTGTATTAATGGTTTCGTGACAGCTTTAGTACTAGGTTTTATCATTAGGGTTTGAGAGGAATTAGCATTTCAGATGACATTCAGAAATTAGGATGAAGTTCAAGGGTTTAATATTAGATTTTAATGATGATATGTTTTGGGTCCAAAAGCTTTAAGATTTTGATTAGGTTTTAGAATTTTAAGGATTATTTTGTGCTAGGCTATTGGAGTGTTGGGCTTTAGGATCAAGGCTGTCCTAGGAATTTGGTTATAATTAAAGTTTATGAGTTTATAGTGTCCAGTTTATGATTTAGGTTTAAGATCAGAGTTAAGATTTTAGTTTAAACTCAAGCTTAAGGCTTGGATTAGCATTGGAGCTAATGAAGGTTAGGGCTTTGGTGTAAAGTTTCCGCTACTGCAGCAATGCGACATAGTTGCAGGAACTTGAAACCTTCTGGAAGTTTTTTGCCGCATATCAACGAAGTCTTGGCATTTGATCCAGCCAGGGTCCTGTCTGATCATTAATCTAAGGTCGGACACATCACTTCACCACTGAGTTTCCTCCTGAATTTGATTTAAAACCCTGATCTTTGCTGACAACTCAAAATAACGAGTCCTTTCAGCGCTTTGAGCCTCAACTAAGTCACTTCTTGACCCAGAGACGTAAGATATCAGACGTAAGATATCTGGAGGACACGTTTTTAGATATGTTGTGGCTGAAAATGAAAAACATGACTGTTACACACTTCAATGGAGTTTCATATCCAATTCAGCGGTTCTATAAATTGCACTGCCACTTTATATTCATGCGTTGTGACTCCATATTACAAGCGTCGCCCTTTAAATGGAATGATTCATCTGCTAAGTGTGTTTACTGTGTCTGCTGAATATTTTATGTATATTGTGCATTGAGTCATTATGTTGTTTGTATTATATGTTCTCCTATCGTGTCATCTGCATATATATCGTTTGTGAATGTTGCTGCATGCTTACTGTAGGTTCTGTCTAGAGCACATCAACACTGGGTTTCCATTTTAACAAGTATGCAAACGGAACCCCTCTGAGGAACCCGTATGTCTAGGTGTTCTTTCAAATTCAACACAGATCTTTGTTTTTTAATACATGTTTCACTTTTTCTGATGAAATGGGTTTGGGATGGTATGAAACATCAAAAGCACTCTTGACAACACCTTTTTTCTCTCTAAAGGTATTTAACACAACAGAAAACAGAAAAGACAAAAAAATAAATAAATAAAAGATTTAAGCAGCACTACACAATTTTTTTTTTTTAAATTAGCATTTTCTGAATTTTTGTCTGAAAATCAAAGCACACGCCCCCTTTTTTGCCGATTGTAAACACTTACCCATTTTCCGATCGTTTCAATCATCACTGAAAATATCTGTTGTTATATTTCATCAAATCAAGGTGCCAAGCGGTCTGTAATCTCAGCGGGAAACTGCTAAATCCCCCAAAACAAACAATCCACACCTATTGGAGTAGACATAACACAAGTAATGTTATGCTAGTCAAACAGAAAACTTTTGTCAATTCAGCATATGTCTGATGTCCAAGCAAGACATTTGTTTTTATAATCATTTCACTTGCAAGGGAAATGTAGCCTCCTTGCTTCATTATCCCTTACTTGCTTTGCTACATCTAGATAAAGATGATATATGAAAGAGGTAACTGGCCACAATCCAATCCTACGAAGTAGGACAGAGGTGTTTGCACTGGACTCGTGGCTGCTGTGTAGCAGCAGAATGAAACCACAGGCCCAGATAATGATACAGTAAAGTGCTAACATGCTAACACAGTGCTACATGCCCTACACAGTCACATCATTATCACAGACTGCTTTTTCTGCAGCATCATTAACTCACCACACACCTGCTATTTCTCACTCTCATTTTTCTCCCACCCTGTGGGTCTGTCTCTTTTCTGTCTTTTTTTCCCTACCCATTCTGTCTCTTCTCACATGCAGTGCCTCAGCTCATCATAAATGTAAAGTATCTGAGCTGAAGGCTATGTTAAAGGGCCATGTTAAAGAATGGCACATACACAACGCACTGTTGCCCTTGAGTTCACCTTTTCAGGGTTTAGAGCCATACATTTTCAACCATCATCCAGTTTTTACAAATCCAAAGGCTGAAAATTTTCCTAACTGCTCCTTCACTTTCATCATGCATGCCCTTTGTCACTCATAAACCACATCATCCGCTGCAAGAGACTGAAACAAGAGGGGAAAAATACAAAGACACACAATTAAAACCATTTCCAGCACCTCACTTCAAACGCTTTTCCACCAAGAGATATTGTTTTACGCCTTCATCTGAACGCATCCGGAACCTTCACGGCTCCCCATGTAGCGCTCTGTTGGATCAGACAGCTCAGGGTCTTCTCCATCTCATTAACGACAGCCGGAGGGAAAGTAAACACAACAGCTTCTACTAGCAGAAAACACAGACGCATTAAAGAGCACGTAAAGATGAGGCGACAGAGCTCTAGCTTGCGGAAAAATGAGGCAAGGCAGTTTTATAGCTTGGGAAAACAGTGCCAAGAGATTTTGACTTAAGGTTAACATGTTATCTTTGATTTGTACCAATTCTTACTTCATTGTGATGGAGCTGGACCTTCCAAGATAGGACATGTTTCTAGGTCATAGTCGAGTTTAGGCACCTGGAAACTGAACCAAATGCCATAAATACAGTATTTAAATTCCGGACAGTGGAGTCTGTAGGGATTGATATACATTCTTATCAAGAGGGAGCTGTGACTGTGTTCTTGCAGCCAGGTTTGGGTGACTTTACAGTAGGGCTGAAATTGGGACATCTCTCATGTCCAACTGTTATTGTCCAGTCCATCTATAAGCTCAAGGTTAAAATGTTGCCTCAGGCTGCTACCGATTCTTTATTTGTTCACTAGGCCATATTGGGACCATTCCAGATAGCAGATGTTTTAATTCCATATACAACTAGGTAAGGGCAATTAACTATGCCATTCTGATTCAAATGTAATTTGTTCCTAATTCTTGTGACATTTTCAGTTTTGGACAGAATGGGGCTCAACTGTAGTGACTGATATACATTCTTTTCAAGGGTGACTGTTCTTACAGCCAGATGTGGGTGACTTTACAATGGCGATGTACAAGGTCGCTCGTTTCCAACTAGTGCCCAGTCCATTGTAACCAAAGTAACTCATTTAGAAATCATGTTTCAAGCCCCCTGGTGGCCAAGCGGCAAAAGCTTTCATTGCCATGGCCAGGGTTCGATTGCAGGGAGCAAACTAGGTAACTTGCCGGTCCCGGATTTGTTCCATTTACAGCCTACTTGCATTCCTCTACCTGGACTAAAGACATAAAACTCATTGACATTTACAACCATCTATGGTTGTTTATTGTTATTCTGATTTTCAATTTATCTTTTCTTTCTTTTATTGTGTGCATTGTAAATATGCATTCATCTTTGTGAAGTAAACCACATTCATATAAAGTATATACACTCTCTGATTTTTTAGCTTAACAGTTTATGATTATTTTTTTTTTATCATAGTACTTCTACCAAAGTATTAAATCAGATTAAGGAACTTTCTTGGATCCACCTTTATATGTATAACTCAAGCCTAAATTGGGTAATGGTTGGTACCAAGGCTCTAAGGCTCACTAAATTGGTTTACTCTGTTAGGCATGAAGCCTTGGTCAACAAATGTATTGCTTGAACTGATGCTAGCTACATAAGTTGATGCAGCAATGATATCTAAAAGAGAGGAAAAAAAGAATAACACTGTATAAGTCTGGTGTAATATGGAGACTCTCCATATTAGCAAAATAATAGCAAGGGAGTGTTGGTGAAGCCTCTTTTGCTTGAATTTCATCTTTTTATATGTAATTCTAAAAAGCCTAGCTGGAAAATCTAAGGTTTTCTCACCAGCACTATCTTTCTCACTGCATTTGAGAGAACTGCAAATTGGGCTGTGATTGAGTGGCCAAAATACATCCATCCGCTCCTGCCGTGACTACATTAGCGACGTCAATCAGTCAAAATAAGAGTTGTTCTATTTCATCAAATCAAGCTGTCTAGCAATCTACAATCTATCACAGGGAAAGCTTGGAAAATCAGACTGAACCTTCTTCCAGTCCCATGAAACAAACAATTCATGCAGACACCACAAGAAGACATGCTATCGATCAACATTTTCTCCTTTCGTTCTCGAACCATGTCCCTCATATCAGCTTAGTAACATATTAAGTGAATAAGACTGATGTCAAATAGCATCTGAGCTCGACGTGTTGCGGTGATGGATGCCTCGGCTAGCCGGGTAGCACGCTTGCTATTACTCACGCACATATAAAAGCTTTACCCTGAGCCGAGCTGTGCAACAATATCAAACGCTCTCTGGTATGACACTTTGGCAGAGCAAAAATTAAAACGAATGACACAATTACTCCCACGTCTTTAGAAGAAACTGCGTACGGCGCGAGAGGAGCCGACGTTAATTCGGCCAATGTTTGATCACATAGTTTGGGATGAATTAACATTGGTCATTCAGATGAAAGCAACTCTAATTGTATGGCTGCGACTCAGATGGGCACAAAAGGCTCTTAAGTGAAGAGGAAGTGAAAATGTCAGAGAGTCTGGGCTCATTAAGGTGAGAGTCCTTACTGACACACAAAGCCGCTCGTGTACACGTGGAGAATATTCTACATGCACAAATCATGACTCATGCAGGGTTACAGCTTTCTATATTACATTTGAAATGAGCATTGGAAATCAATAGCATGGGGGTGGTGCTAGATGGGGGGATTTTGCTAGGAGTCACCAGAGTACTCCAGTATTTATTACTCAAGGTGATAGCCAGACGCAGCCACCTTATACTTGGAGAACGTGGAGTGTGGAGAATACATGGAGTTGAAAGAGAATCTACCATCCTCATAAATTCACCGAAAGAAACTGCTTAATTATATCATAAAATACTGAACACTATATTATTCTCATTTATTCGGCAGACATTTTTATTTATGTGAAACAAGATGCTTGAGAAGAGCAGTGTTACACGCTATGCTGTTTGAAAGCGAAGCTGTAACACTATCAACAAGTAAACTTCAGCTCATTCTGATGGATAAAAATGCTCATGAGTGCCTTCACTACCATGCTTTTTGTAATAAATACAATGAACTCAATTTTTTTTTTTTATGTAAATCCAATCAGCTTTTTCAGAGTTCCGTTTGTTTACATTATCTAACTTGACTGATGTGGCTGTGCTGTGCATGTACTGATTTCATTTCAGTGTATTTGTGCAGCTTGAAACAGTTAGAGGATCATTTAGGCCAAAAATTCTGCCAAAATACCCCAAACTAGCATGTTTATTAGTTGCTCTCACGTCTCAAATTCAACTTACTGGTTAATATACAGCCTTGTGTACATTATCTGGCTTGAATGATCTGGCTGTGGCGTGCATGAACCGATTTTATTTGGACTATTTTAGTGTTTTTGTGTAGCTTGAAACAGCTATAGGATCATTTATGCCAAGAATTCTGCTAAAATACTCCAGACTAGCATGCTGATTAGCTGCTCTTTACACCTCAGATTCAACTAACTGGTTAATAAACAGCCTTGTGTACATTATCTGGTTTGACTGATCTGGCTGCGCTGTGCATGTACCGATTTTGTTTTAGTGTATTTGCGCAGCTTGAAACTGTCAAAGGATCATTTAGGCCAAGAATTCTGCTAAAATACTTAACACTAGCATGTTGATTAGCTGCTCTTAAACCTCAAATTCAACTCACCAGTTAATAAACAGCCTTGATTCTGGATAAATTGGTTTAAAACGGAAAAAAAAATTTGCTAATAAATATATGTTTCTAGTTCCTGAGTGTGTTAGTCTGCATGGATGTGTATTACACTATTTCAAATAAATCAAAAACAAAGCCTAACATCATATTATTTCTTTGTGTCCTTTGTGGTTTCCGTTCACTGTTTTTGTCCTGATTGGTTAAAACCCCGGAGCTAACACAAAATTAGAAAGATTAGAAAGATTAGAGAGACATGTAGGACCACAAAGGACACATGTCGGTTGCCTTGAAAAACTGGACAGATGGAGGTATTTGGGAAGGCAGCATTCTTTGCTAACATTCGACTTGGATATGACTCGTTCTTGCCTCCAAGGACTGCCAGGCATTTCTTTCTTTCTTTTTTTTTGAAAGGCATAAATAATTTATTTGAGAAATGTCTTTCTATGATGGTGCATTACATTTTTTTTGTCCGGACACTGACAGTGAAACCTGTGAAACAGTGAGCACCCCAACCCCCCCAATGTTTATTGGCAGGTTTGACATTTTCTTTTATTTCCATTCAGATCTTCCACTGTGCAAATTTACAATTTCCATTTAAAACAGGTGGATGCAAACCCCAACAGAGGCAGTTTGGCACGATGCTAGCAACACGCCAAAAACCCAGATGTGATGCGATGTGATTAAGCCAAAATCTCTTTTGAAATTCCATTGTGCGTTGTCAAGGAGTTCCTGGCTCACAAAACAGGGGTGTGGGTTTAAATCCAACAGGCTTAGCATTAGATACATCTAAAACGCTTCATCCCAGCGCACCGACTCCCTGTAGCTGCTAATGTAGATTTAGCGCTGAGACTACACCCACCTACACCGAGTCCCTTAATAAGGGCTAGGGTTTCATCTAAAGATACCTCATATGCTAGTCTAACACCAGGTTTGTGGGGATGAAATTAAGTTTGTTTTCTCCGCAGATTCCTTCAGTGTCTGAAGAAGAAGAAGAAGAAGAAGAAGAAGAAGAAGAAAAAGAAGAAGAAGAATCTCTGTCTGCAATCATTATTTGGGACCGCTACTCTAGAGTATTTACAATGATACACCTATATTAGTAAGAAATAGCAGTATAACATGGTAATTGGTCTACTGATCTGCATATGAATATTTATTTATTTATTTATTTATTTATTTATTTATTTATTTATTTATTTATTTATTTATTTATTTGTAACTCTTTTTCATGTTTTGTTTTGATCATGCAGCTACTAAAGATGAACAAACGAATGCTGTATTTTAAGGATCGTGTCCTTCCTATATTCCTGAGGAGACTTTTCACATCAGTTTTAGGAGACTTTTTAAAAAAAAATTCCTACAGATTATTTGGGAAAACAATTTAGTTTCAAGTCCAAATCCTTTACTTTTTAAGAACTAAAAGTTCTTAAAACTTTTAAGAGGGGGGGGGGTGGTCAAAACCATGACAAAACCAGCATTTTTTTTTCTCACAAATGTAAATGAATTAAAGAAACCCTATTTTTTTAGTCTTTATAGGAACATTCTGCTTCTATACAGATAATAAACCATCGAAGCAGCCTGTACCTTCACATAAAGAATGACACATTGATATTTCATTGGAACACAGAAGGCGATGTATTGACGTCTAAATTATCACCAGAAATTCTCAGGATGTGAGGACGTCAGGACGTGCCAACGGGTTACAGCTCGCTAAAAAAGCTTGAGAAAATGAATGGAAGTATAGATGCACCAATTAGTGGCACCGTTTAGGGAGAAAGAAAGACAATGATAATAGTAAAGGTGCCCATATTACAGCCCTTTATAGCCTTAATAGCTTAAAAATGTACACAAAGTTAAAGTAATTCTTTTGAGAAATGCATTACTGAGTGTCACTTGTAAAAGAAAATACACAAACGTGAGGTAAAATGTCGTGTCAAAAACCAAAAGAAGAGGCTGAAAGAAAATTACACAGCATAACATTTAGCCATAACCTAAAAACCATAAACAGATGGGATTTCATTAGTCATTAGGGATTTTATTAGCTATTAGGATTTTATTAGATTTTATTTATGTGTTGGAAGCAGGGGCAACTTTGACAAACTGTGATGTATAGACGACTTGGTCAGTGAGTCTCTTAACTGCGGGTCTTATAGGATGTTCCCAGTACGCATATGCAGTAGTTATAAATGACCAAAAGCGTCCCAAGGAAGGACAAACCATGACCTTGTGACAGGGTTATGGACAGCCAGGGCTGACTGATGCACATGGGATCAATTTGCACAGATTTAAAGAAAAAAAAACCTAAAAGAGAAGCAATAGGATGTTTCCACTGCTGAAATTTAAAAAGAACATTTAGAATATTCTTGAATATTCTAAAAAAAAAGAAAAAAAAAATCTTCAGGATTTCCATCTTCAGAAAAACAATACCAAAAAAATAAATAAAAATAAATAATGACAGAAAGAAAGAAAGAAAACCATCACCACCAAATAAAACCCTGAATGGCTTTCTTGCAGTTTTTTTTTTTTTTTTTTGACCGAGAGCGTTTCTCTTGCTCAGACTGTCCACGCGTATTTGCTGTTGGAATATGTTTGCTGTGTTCTCGCCCTGTCTAAAGTACCACCTAGATGCTGCATAAGTGAGAACCCCGTCAGACAACTGACAGCTACATCACAGATAAAAAAAGACCTCGCGCTCGCACTTCTCCCGAGTTCCAGCCGGTTGACACGATCGAGCCGTTTGCACAGCAACACGGGGAAGACGAATCCGCCTCTCCTGATAAGACGACGGCGCGGACGGATTTACAAAGTGCTTCGACGCCCACCGCCAATCAATCCTCTGCTTCCACCAGCACAACTATAAATAGACTGATGGATGTACAAACGCAGAGACAGACAGGTCTAACCTTTCAGTGAAAAGTGGAAGCGGGCTCGAGTGAACGCTCAGACGCTCGCCGGCAGCTTCTGCACTTCATCATCGCGCTAAATATTTCTCCTCGACTCGTGCCGTTGCTCTTGTCATGTCTTTATTCTTGCACGGCTGTAACTCTTCACTCTTTTACATTCTGCCAGTCAAAAGTTTTCCAAATTTGCAAAGTTGCCTGACGGTTTGTGTGTCTTACGGTGAATGAATCGTTGCTGCATTCTCGAGTCTGATTGGTCAAGAGAACCTCATGCTTCAGGTTCTATTACCGCAGCTCACTTTGCGGATTAAAGAGGCTGAGGCTAAAGAGTAAGTGATAACAGGAACATACCCCAATCAGGTATAACATTATGACCACCTGCCTAATATTGTGTTGGTCCCCCTTTTGCAGCCAAAACAGCCCTGACCCGTCGAGGTATGGACTACATCCCTGAAGAAGTGCTGCGGTATCTGGCACCAAGAGGTTAGCAGCAGATCCTTTAAGTCCTGTAAGTTGAGAGGTGGGGCCCGTGGAGGGCCTGAAAGGATACCTACAGAAATAAAAGTATACTTTTGATAGATACTGTCCACTGCAGACCGGGAACACCCCACAAGAGCTGCAGTTTTGGAGATGCTCTGATCCAGTGGTCTAGCCAGTGGTTTGGCCCTTCGTCAAACTCAAAGCTCAAATCCTTACACTTTTTTTCCATTTTTCCTGCTGCTAACACATCAACTTTGAGGACAAAATGTTGACTTGCTGCCTAATATATCCCACCCACTAACAGGTGCTATGATGAGGAGATCATCAGGCTTATTCACTTCACCTGACACTGCTCGCAATGTTATACCTGATCATTGTGTGTGGTTTATATGCAGATTTTTTAAAATAAAACAAAACGTCATGTAGTTTACGCTAAATACAATTTCAAGATGTTTCTGAATAAATAAACTGGTTCTATGTGGATGTTGTCAACGATGGCTAGACTGCTGCATTTAAGTGATGATACATGCGTGGTAGAGTAGTGCTAATGTGTGTGTTGAAAAAAAAAGCAGCATGGAGTTTGATTCTCAGCTCAGGTGCGAGTTCAGGGTTGAATTTTATTCATGCTCACATCATGCAGGATTTACAAAAACTAACTGCGTCAGTGTCACGTGATTCAATCACACAGGGCCGATCTGCGCATTTGAATTTTGTATGTGTACAGTATTAGATGTAGTTAGAAATGGATAAAAATTGTGTCATTCATTAATAAATGGGGAAAAAATTGAATTGCTTTTAAAGTCAAAGTCAAAGAAGCTTTACTGTCACTTCAACCATAGATAGCAGGTGCAGTACACAGTGAAGTGAAACAACTTTCCTCCTAGACCAGAGGTGCGACACATAACACAGACAAAGTACAGTGATGCAGACAAACATAGAACTAAACATAGAGATAAAAAAATTTACCTATAATTTAAAAATTAAAATTCAGCTAAAAAAATTCAACTATACTTAAGGTGCAATCATTATGACATACAACAGAAGTGCACAGGAAGACAAGACAAGACAAGACAAACAACATATAGGCCGACTTTGTGCAAAGACCAAGACAATGATAGACAATGAAAGAACAGTGTATACAGTGATTGCAGTTATTAAAGTGACACATGTAACAAGACTAATATAAATATAAATGTAAAGTTAAATGTAAAGTGACATGTGCGTGCAAACAGGACATTTAGTGCGTGTGTGTGTCTGACTATGTCCAGCACAGTCCAGTTCTTTTTTGTGTGTGTGTGTTATGTTTGTGTGTGAGTCCGTGTCCAGCACAGTTCAGTTCTCCTTTGAGATCAGATCTTGGTTGTACGTGTGTGTGTGTGAGTGTGTGTGTGTGTGTGTATGTGTGTGCGTGTGTCCAGCTCAGCTGAGTTCTCTGTTGAGATGCCTGATTGAATGCGGGAAGAAACTGTTTAACAGTCTGGTTGTGCGGGTCCGAATGTTTCGGTACCTCTTTCCAGATGGCAAGAGGGTGAAGAGTGTGTGTGAGGGGTGTGTGGGATCATCCACAATGCTGTTAGCTTTGCGGATGCAGCGTGTGGAGTAAATGTCTGTGATAGAGGGAAAAGAGACTCCGATGATCTTCTCAGCTGTCCTCACTATACGCTGAAGGGTCTTGCGGTCCGAGATGGTGCAATTCCCAAACCAGGCAGTGATGCAGCTGCTCAGGATGCTCTTGATGGTCCCTCTGTGGAAGGTGGTCAGGATGGTAGGTGGGAGATGAGCCTTCCTCAGCCTTCGCAGGAAGTAGAGACGCTGCTGGGCTTTCATGGTGATGGAGCTGGTGTTGAGTGACCAGGTGAGGTCCTCCGCCAGGTGAACACCAAGGAATTTGGTGCTCTTGGCGATCTCCACGATGGACCCATCGATGTTCAGTGGAGAATGGTCACTCTTTGCTCTCCTGAAGTCAACAACCATCTCTTTAGTCTTGTCGACGTTCAGAGACAGGTTATTGACTTTACACCAGGCTGATAATTGTTGCACCTCCTCTCTGTATGCTGACTCGTCGTTCTTACTGATGAGACCCACCACAGTCGTGTCATCGGCGAACTTGATGATATGATTAGAGTTGTGCATTGCTGCACAGTCGTGAGTTTTAGAGTTAATTGAAAGCTGTGATTGATTATATACTGTAGTGAATCTCCAATGATGTACAGTATATGAGAGAGAGAGACAGTGAGACAGAGAGAGACAGACAGAGAGAGATAAGAGAAAGAGGGAGAGACACAGAAAAAGACAGACATAAAGAGACAGCGAGACAGAGAGAGACAGACATAGAGGCAGTGAGAGACAGACAGTGGGACTAAGAGAGAGAAAGGCAGAGAGAGAGAGACAGTGAGACACAGAGAGAGAGAGACAGAAAGAGAAATACAGAGAAAGAGAGAGACAGGGAGAGAGACAGACATAGAGAGATGAGAGAAAGAGGGAGAGACAGACAGAGAAAGAGGCAGACAAAGAGAGAGACAGTGAGAGAGACAGTGAGGCTTCTGAAGGTGAAGGTTAGGGCAGTGTTTGTGTCCGTAACTTCGGTTCTGACTCACGCTGAAATCAAACTAAACATCTATTCGTACGCGGAAGGCAGGGTTGAAGAAAAAGCGAACAAGAGAGAAGGAAAAAAAAACACTAGGAAAGACAGAAAGGACTTGCCTAATCTGATTTTATCACAAACTCCTACAAACACACACACACACATACACACACACACATACACACACACACACGTCCTGCTTATTTATAGGAGTAAAAAAAACACGTCTGTGTCTGCACAAACTCAGTAGGAGTTTTGGGGCAAAAAAGAAGGTTCATTTGCATCTATTTGCATGTAATTAGCACATCAAAAAGCAGCTGAGTTGAAAGAGACGCCTTGATTAAAAAGACCACAATTTCTCTCACCATCACACACACACACACACACACACACACACAGGATTGAAGACATTTTACATTTATTTGGAGTGTGTGATAAATACACACATATGCTGACGGCTCACTTTAATAAGAACACCTGCACCTCGGCTCATTAATGTGCAGATCTGCGTCAGCCAATCACGTCGCAGGGGGACAATACATCAAAGAACGCTGATAGATACGGGTCAAGAGCTTCAGAATGTGATCTCAGGAACTTCTGTATAGTACAGCAGTGACACTGACATATGTGTGTGTGTGTGTGTGTGTGTGTGTGTGCATGACACTCCTTCCTCACACTTCTACCTTGCACCTTCCTTTCAGTCCTGTAGCCTTCATCAGCATCACTTTCTCACCACTCAGTGTTTAAAGGAACAGGAGCTGTGTATTGTACTTGTCACACACACACACACACACACACACACACCTGTCAGTGTCACTGCTGTACAGTTGAATAGCGACTCAGTGTATATACAGCTCAGTATGGCTATATTCCCCCCTCCCTCCCTCTCTCTCTCTCTCTCGCGCGCTCTCTCTCACGCTCTCTCTCTCTCGCACGCTCTCTAAAAGCATCAATCAGTGCAAGTTTTCTCTGTCCCCTCCTTCCACTATATGAATCCACCTTTCTTTCTTTTTTGTTTCTTTCTTTTTCTTTCTTTCTTTCTTTCTTTCTTTCTTTCTTTCTTTCTTTCTTTCTTTCTTTCTTTCTTTCTTTCTCTCTCTCTCTCTCTCTCTCAGCCTTAGATAAGATCCATCACTCATCCACACTCTCTATACTTCCTTCTCTTCTCTCTCCTCTCTCCTACTCTTGCTCTCTCTCTTTGTCTTTCTCTTTATTTCACACTCACTCTCTCTCTCTGTCTGTCTCTCCCTCTATATCTTTCACATTCTCTCTCTCTTTGTTTTTCTCTTTCTTTCAGTCTCTCTCTCTCTCTCTCTCTCTGTGTCTTTCTCTTTCTTTCACTCTCTCTCCCTTCCTCCCTCCCTCTCCCCCTCTCTCTCAAAAATCAGGAAGTAGTTCAAAGTCAGAAGTAAACACTACTCTCAAGAGAGACATGTCAATTCTACAGTTTTAGCCCAGGCCTAAAAACAAGTGTGTGTTTGTGTGTGTGTTTGTGTGTTTGTGTGTGTGTGCACTCAGTGTGCAAGTCCCCTTATAATGAGACAAGAGTCATCACTCTTATACTCTGTAACACACTTCGAGACCATCAGCACTCGTTCTCCTTTTTCCCTTTGTTTTCTTTCCGTCTCTTTCTGTCTTTTTGTAACGTTAAAAAAAAACAACTCGTCACTGCTAATTTTTTTTTGAGGCTCTTGTGAAAGAAAGGATACGGTCGAATGTTGTGTTTAAAGTTGGATCTGTCCACAATATGAAAAAAACCCAAACGTGTCCATCCATCCATTCTTCCATCCATCCGTCCATCCTTCCATCCATCCATCTGTCCATTCATCTATCAATCCATTCATCCATCCATCCCCACCCCTCTCTCACTCTCCCTCTCTCTCTCTCTCTCTCTCTGTCTCTCTCTCTTTCTCTCTCTCCCTCCCTCTCTCTTGGCAGGAAGTGTTTCAGGGTGCAGAGAAAGTAAGAAGTAAACACTCCTCTCAGGAGAGATGTGGCAACTCTGCAATTTTAGCTCAGTCTTCCAAAAACACAAGTGTGTGTAGTGTGTGTGTTTGTGTGTGTGTGTGTGTTTGTGTGTGTGTGTTTGAGCCTTAGATAAGATCCATCACTCATCCACACTCTCTATATTTCCTTCTCCTTTCTCTGTGTCTCTCTCTGTCTCTCTCTCTCTGTCTCTCTCTTCCTCCCCAATTTCAACCCCCCCCCGAATGTGTGTACTTATTTTCACAAGTCTGTCTCATGCATCTTTTTCCCTGCACTTTGTCTGATCCAGTGAGCTCTCTCACTTTATTTATTTATTTATTTATTTTTATCACCGCTTTCACTGGAGGCTGTGAAAGCAACGCCATCGCCTCGGCAGCATGTAAATCCCAAACTCCGTTCTGCAACGGAGAAATCTGGAAAGCGAGCTTGTTTAATCATAGTAATTAGTAATAACAATGGTGTCAAAACAAATCAATTGGAAGTTGGAGAGGTGAGGAAATTGTGTTCTGACTGAGCCGAAATATCAAAGTAATCCTAATCACCACTTAATAGGGCAGAATTATTCACAGAGGCGGGTGTGAGACACAGTACAGAGCTCTCTCTCTCTCTCTCTCTATCGATCTTATCTACCCACCCCTCCTTGTCTTGTTCTCTATCTCTCTCTCCCTCTCTTGCTCCCTCTCTCTCTCTCTCTCTCTCTCCATCCTTCTATTCTTTTCCTCCTTGTCTTGTTCTCTCTCTCTCTCTCTCTCTCTCTCTCCATCCTCCTATCCTCTTCCTCCTTGTCTTATTCTCTCTCTCTCTCTCTCTCTCTCTCTAAAAGCATCAATCAGTGCAAGTTTTCTCTGTCCCCTCCTTCCACTATATGAATCCACCTTTCTCTCTTCCTTTCTTTCTCTCTCTCTCTCTCTCTCTCTCTCTCTCTCTATCTATCTATCTATCTATCTATCTATCTATCTATCTCTCTCTCTCTCTCTCTCTCTCTCTATCACACATACAGACACGACAAGTATGAGCTTAACAGCTTATCCCAGTCCACATCAAAAGCCCAATACTAAACATTTCATCAGTCATCTAAAAAAAAAAATCAAAATATAAAAAAATCCATTTTCAAGATTACATCATCAAAAAAAATCAGATATATAGTGAAATCCTGAAGAGATTACATATATTTGTTCTTCTTTTTGTTGTCACCACTTCCTGTTTCTAAAATAGTGTGCAAATTCTTGATATCACATCAGATTTTGCGAAAATCTTTCTACTCTTTTGTTAAACGACGCAAACGTCTTCTATCCTTCCTTTTCGGCATGGTGAAAACAAAGAGAATAAAAGCGAGAGTGAAACCGATTGAACCCTCAGGTTTCACCACAGCCTTCTCTTGCGCTTCTAAGCGTGATTGATAGCGCTAAGTGTTTCTCCATTGAGACTCTGAATTCAAGGATGCTTCCTCCCCACGGGCTTCCAAACAGGACAAGGCCGGAACGGTGGAGGTTTGACTTGTCAACTGCGCTTCAGCGTATAGTTCATCAAAACACATTCTGCTTTATGTCTCTCCATATAAACCACCTGCTTCAGTTATTTCATTATTCATTTTTATTTTAATTACATTTTTCATCATTCATGCTTCCTCATTACTGAATGAATATCTTATCTGCACTCTAATGAATTTGTCATTAATGGAAAATGACTTCCTCTTCCTGAAAACCTTTTTTTTCCTAAAAATAAGTAAAAAAAAAAATCACTCCACTTCCTGTTAAAATCCAAATACGGATTTTAATGAAATACAGCGCTTATTACAGTGATAAACTGTAATGATGATGCCATGAAAATCATTATTTCCAGTTTCAGGTTTAACGTATTTTAATGATTTCAATGATGTCATGCAGGAAAAGGAAGCAAGACAGCCATCTCTCATCTCTTTCTTGTATAAACGTATAAATAGAGGCATCCTAGTTAACCACTAGGACTCTGGTTCCGAGCCGTTTATCCGAGATGACAAGCTTCTTCGCCGGTGCTGGTGAACATTTCCAAGAGGAAGTGAAGCAGAAACTACAGTAGTGCTCACACTCATGTGAAGCACTTCCTCTAATAATGCTTCTAATCCTTAAGTTTAATCCTAATAACCTCCTGTCCTTTCACGTTCTCTCCATCCCTGTTCTAAAATGACATGTGAGTTCACGTGGTTGTTTATCTTAGATTTTAATACATAAGTAGAAATAACCTTATAAAAAGGATGTATTGATAGCTAACAATATGAAATAAAATTGATTTACTTTATATTGTTAGCTATTAAGTATATTCATCTCGCTGTCTAGAAGGCGAGCGTAATGTATAGATGTTTTTTGTTTGTGGGCGTGGCCTATCCAGGATAAAATAATGCACTAATTGTGCAATTTAAGTTTGAGTTCTATTAGTAACATGCTCATATAACAAATTAACTACTCTAACTAGCTACCACAGGCACCAACAATCGACGGAAGTAAAATGACACAAAAACCTTCATCGCAATGAAAATGGAATATTTTATTTTCAAGACATTCCCCTCATTCACTGACTCGACACTCAGACACGTACACATTCAGCAGCTTTTCACCATCCAGACTTCGAGCTGTCAATCATCTGTCGAACAGAATATTTTAATCTTTCATTAATTTTTAAAGTTTCACGCTAATTACCGGACATCCGTTACTCTTAAATGCAAACCGAAACCACTGAAGGCTTTTTTCCCCCCTAACCTATAATTTATTCAAACTATAAATATTCAACTCAGCCGAAATAATATCAGTATTTTTTTTTTTATTTTAGCCACAGGCAAAAAGCCTCCAGAGTGCCATGTTAGAGTCGCATCAGTGACACTGTGTGTGCTTGTTAGAAAATGCTAGAACCAGCTCCTTCCTTAGGGGGAAAAAAATACCATACTGACCAGGAACTGTCGATGTGGTTTGACTGATTCGCTATGACAGATGATGTCATCAGTTATATCTAGCAGTTCTCACATGTACAGTTAAATTACTAATCTGTATGTCAGAACAAACGAGCATGATCATGAAAAAAAAACAAACAACAAATCTCATGCATTAACTCTATCAATATACAGAGATCTGGTGCTATTGTGCAGAACACGGCTTTAATTGCTTCAGCTTGAATCAGCATCGCGTGGGAGGCCGCTTGTTTGTTGTCTTGCTAAGCAACCGAGTATGCTTTATTAGCGCACTGTAGGTTTCCCCAAGGAATCCCCCCCCCATTTGGGAAGTGGGCTGGTGCACAATAAGCACAAAAATGAATAAATCTCATTTCCACATGATGATAAGCATCAATCATTTGGACTGTTACACACACACACGTGTGTGTTCGTGTGTGTGTTGTTCAAGGAGAAGATTTGGCAACTTGAATACAGATGCTTCACAGATTTTATGATATGATTTTTGTTATGGGAACGAATTTTGACCCCCAAACCTTTTGTAAATCCTGGTAAACCATTGGTTTGGAAAAAAAAATCCCATTTTGAGCAGTTTTCCATTAACGCCATTTTCTTTTGCAATTTCAACCTACATACTTTTATTTAATCCTTAATGCAAATGCAAAGTGTGACCGTTTCTTAGAACGTTTCCATCAAGCATTAAGCCGGCACTATTCATCACAGCCTGCATTAAGATTAAGACCCAAACCTCTTGTACTCCACTCACCAGCTTTACCTTTATTTCTTCCTCTTGTACAGTCATACAGAGTGCTTTTTTTCAAGCAATTTCACACAAGACCAGGCCAAAACCACAACTGAAAGTTCATGTTTACTGTACGCCAGCAAAAAATCTCACACTTTCCTGACCCACTTACAGACCCAATGGAAGACTTACATGGCGAATCTTCGGTTAAAATCACAGCACGTAAGCGAGAAGCATTCCAAAAAGAAAACCTTCACAATGTTTCATTCAAAAGGACACACCGATATACTCTGCACTGAGTTTCCTGAGAGTTTTACTGCCTACCAAAACACCGGAGGTAGAAATGTCAGCACCGTCAGCCTCTGACAGTTCCTCAACCTTCGCTGCATCATTCCACTTCATAATTGGTCTCAAATAGAGGTTTTTTTTTTATTTCAAATCCCACTTGAATAGTTATTATTTTTGTTTGTAGCTCCTTGTGGTATTCTCAACTGAACTAAGTTTCCATAAACTAAACAAATTAGTAACTGAGCCTTCAAAGTTCAGATACACACCTCTAGTCTTGAACCTTTGTGTTGCCTCTAATTCGTATTAGTTCATCTCAGTATCCATATTCACTGACAACCCTAGTGTATAGGTAATGATGCAGGAGCCGCAAGGTTAAACATGATTCATCGTCATGCCGAAGATTCCATAAACATAATCAGGTCATTCCGTCATAACAGCAGCAAAAGACTGACAAACTCAACGCTCCACCGGTGGTTGACGTCAAACTGTGACTCGAAGACTAATTGGCTTATAATCCCATCAGTCAAACCGCTCAAGCTTCAGACCTCAGTGACTCCTCAAAGGTTTAATGAATGTCACGGTTACTCGGATTTCTTTACATTTTTCGCCAGCTCCAGTGTCACATTATGGCACGGGACCCTGAATGACCTGCTGTAAAAAGCGGCTCAAGAAATGTCGCGAGGATTCCTGGCTATCGGTGTTCTGAGTGATGGGTTACAAATTGGATGAGCGAAACTTTGTAATAGCTGCCAGCTATTGGTATTTTCCTCTCATTGACCAGATTTCAGGGACTGCCTTGGTGTTAAGACTGTGTGTAAAAGCAATGAGAAGTGCTATTATCTATTATATGGAAGGGTGAAATCAGTTTCTTTGGGAAATGTCTGTTAATGGCTTTGTGTAAGAAGCCTTCAAACCACAGATGGCGTGGTATTTTTTCAATGATGTGCATGGTGCTTGAAGTAACCATCCCATCCAGGGTGGATTCCCACCTTGCACCTTGTATTCCCAGGACAGGATCAGGATTTATAATGACCTGAATAAAGAGGTCTCTGAAGCTAAAAGGAATGAAAATGAAAAAGGTAAACATGGTTTCATAGTGATATCCTGGACTGCATTAGCTATAAACCATGCCAAAGCTTCGCCTGCCTATGCACTTGCCCCATTTATCATTTACAAAGGCACAACATAAACATAAGAACATTTGAAATACATTCCATTTTTTTCTTCACCGACTCTTGGTTTTAGTTCTCAGAATCCTATTTATGAACCAAAACCCAACACCATCTAGAAAAACCCAGCTATGGCCAAAAAAATCCCCATCATAGATCAAACTCTAACCATATCACCCGCAATCTGGGCAGAAATATCCTTCATCCTTCTCCATCATAAAACAATACATATTTTAATAACAACCATGAAGCCTGGTGAAATATATCCTGGCACATAGCATGGTATTTTTGTGTGGCTGTTGACGTGGAGCCCTGGAGTTGGAGCTCAGTAACACTAATGTGGGCTTTTCTGTTATTCTAGCCCAGATTTGAGACCCCATGCTGGCTACACAATGACATCTGGGACTGAAATAGGGTTATGGTTACATTATCTAGAGGCTTAGCATCTGTGCTAGTGAGAGCTTGTAGAATGGACTGTGAGAAAATCATACGACCTCCGAGATGGAATTAGAGGATTCGATTTCAGCTGTTAAAGTGGGTTGCCAGTGCTTTGTGTAGATAGATAGATAGATAGATAGATAGATAGATAGATAGATAGATAGATAGATAGATAGATAGATAGATAGATAGATAGATAGATAGATAGAACTTCGAGTGATTCGCAAAGATCCTCTTATGAAGGCAACTTAAGTTTAAAAGCTACATCAATAAAAACGATTGGAAGGTTTCTCATATTCAGACTCGTATTATGCACCTGCTTAAGTTGATTTTTTTAGGCTCCTCCTTCAAAAGAAAAATAAAACACACTAATATAATGCTACTGTGCATTTAAATCCTCCTTGGAAGTTTGTATTTACGATTTGGGAAGTCGGAATTACGATGTCAGGTGCAGTCGGGTCAGGGCAAGATGGAGGTTCTGTTAATTAGCTACAATTCAATGCAAAAGGTATGTGTTTCACTCTATGATCCTTATTTGTTTTTGTTTTGTTTTTTTTTTATTTTTAATATTGTATAATGCTTCTATTTTAGTTGCTGCACAAACCAACACCAAACTCAAAAACCGACACTTGGATCTCAAACATAATCCAGTTATTTATAATCCAATTTATTATGATTTTCATGTGTGTTCATCTCATAAATACGATCTTTCTGATATGACATGAATGCACCTATATATGAACGAGAAGACAGCAAGAAATGAAATGTCTAAGAGTTTAACAACATGGCTTCCATGCTGGTTATTCAGCTGCTTATATAACAGCACTTGATCCAAAGCATTCTATGTTTTTTGCATTTTATTTTATTGAAATCTTAACTGGTGAGTGTCTAGAGGCTGCTTTAGAGGTTCCTGGAGACATGCTATTTCATCTTACTGTACATAGTACATGCTGGATGACTATAAAAAATGTAATGTTCTGTAAAGTTTTATTGTCATGCAAGCCAACAAAAAGCCTGACGCTTATATGCCAAAGTGAAGGCAGTAAAAATCCAGCTTCTGTTCAATCCTCCGTCATGGAATAAATAAATAAAGCAATCCCTCAAAAAAAAAAAAAAAAAAAGAGGCACAAGCATTCCTTTCTCCACTCGTTCGCCAACAACTTCTTTTGTTCTGTTTTTTTCCGACCGTAGCAAAGCCGCACTATTCTGCTGAGACATCCACAGCTCTGTCATTGATGTGGGACTAAAGCTGAAATGAGCTCTTTAAGAGCTAGACGAGCAGAAACCTATGCAGCTTGACTTCCAATTCAGAAAGTCTAAACCTCCACCTGTACTGCACAACCCGATTTGCCTCGGGCACCTTCAGCTCCAACTTCCTGCACAGAAGCTTTAGAAATGGAAGAAAAAAAAAAACAAGTTAAACATGTATGAAAAAAAAACATAATGAGGGATTTTTTGCTAACTTCCTGTGAGGTAAATTCTGCCTAAGTAAGACTTTATGATTTAAGGAAATATTTCTTGCTGAATTAAAATATTTACAGCTCTCAGCCGTCGTAACCCATTTATAATCCTTGCAGAAACACTTTTTTTCAGGACGCTTCAGTGGAGGATTTATGAAACATTTCAGTCAAAACTAACAAGGTGATATTAGACGTTGAATGAGTTTTTATGTTGTTATAGGTACTGTTTAAAAATGTCTTTGTATATGTGTTATTTATATTAATTTCTGTTTCCTAACACATTTCTACAGTGGCTGAGAAGTGCAAAACAAAATAATAAATCCAAAAACACGAGGAGAATTCAGACAAAGCGGAAAATGTAGGTATAGTTTGTGAATGGAATTCTTCCCTCTGACTGGATGAGACATCCGTCATTCAGGATCTACAGGAAGTCCAGCAGTAGCTGCAGCAGTAGAAAGTGGATTGGTGTGTGTATGAACACAGCTCTGCTCTTATAGCGCTCCTGACATCCTTTAATCTGGAATAGTTTGGCCTTCAAAACATACGCCATGATACGCTATCAGTATATCCAAAATCCCGCCATATGAACGTCCTTCCTCAAAGTAGCGCTGAATGAATTCCAGTTTTTTTTTTTTATAGTTTTAGTTTTAGGCAGAACTTCACACATGTACAAGAAATTCAATTTTCTACTTCCTGTATATCTTGAGTGACAGATGTCTCATTCAATCAGTGGTAATTTACAAACTCTACCTACCTTATCTGTTTTGCCTGTTTGTCAGTTTTGTTATTCTGTTTTTTGATTTGTTATTGTGTTTTGCACTTCTCAGCCACCGTAGATTTCTTTTTTTTTAATCTCCGTTTACACGGACCATCTGCTATACAACCCCTGTGTGTGCTGTTACTATAGCAACTCTGACTTATTATAAAGAGTGATGATCGATAATCAAAATATTCTGTGGTATAATGCCTTATTAAAGCACTCTAACAGCTTTATTAACTTTAGTTCAAGGACTTATTGACATCACAGATAAGTGATGCAGTAGCTACACTATACATTTCTTTAATAGATCTTAATGCAAAGCTTGATAGAAAAATACATTTAAAGGTTCCTATATGGAGGAGATAAACAGATTTAACAAACATTTAAGAAGATGAACGGTTCATAGAGGCTGTTGAATGTGGTGTCAAAAAATTGAACACGGTTATAGAAGCAAAAACCTCTAAATGTTATACTACACAAAAACATTTAATATCATCTTACAAGTTTGGAGCATAAATCCTGCAGTATGTCCTTAGGAAAGGCTTATAAAGGTGTTATTAAAGTGTAATAATGATACCATGATCAAATATGAGCAAATATTTTGACATTTAATATACAAGGAAATATTTATGCATGGGCGTTGAAATTTTGTATTTTACATTTTTTACTACAGTGCTTAATAATAATAATAATAATAATAATAATAATAATAATAATAATAATAATAATATGATGCTGAACAAAAAAGATGAACAAAATACAAAACCAATGAATAAATAAATAAGTAAATAAAATAATTACAAATTTAATATGTACCACAGAGGGTGAATTTTTATACCATATTCCTTGTCTTTACAAGCCTCCTTGTGATAAAAATAAAAGATAAAAATGGGAGGGTTGCGACAGGAAGGGCATCCGGCATAAAAACCTGTGCCAAATCATGTGGATCGAATGATCCAATACAAACGCTAGGACAAAAAAAATTCCTTTTCTTTACAACAACATGTCCAAACCCTGCCTCAGTGAAAACTGAAAGAGAAATGAATACAAATGGTAGTGTTCATTGTTTTCAAGTCTTATGCAATAACCACGCAAGATCTCATCATCATCATCGTCTTCGTCATCTTTGCCATTCATTGATGATAATGTGCTTTAATTCCTCCACATGTATTCACTTTTCCACTGAACCGCACAGAGTGTATTACAGCCTTTTTTTGATGAAAAGGTTCCAAAATTGCGAGAGAATGTAAAAAGGATGACTCAAAAGCATTGAATTCCCATAGGTACAGCCACAGAAAAGCTTTGTAGACAGTTCGGTAAGCATGGATAATGGATGTTTTAGAGGGTACTCATAGTTAGATGGCCTAGAAATATGGACTGAGTCACTGGTGATTTACAAGAAATGGAAAACAGAGGTTTTTTTTTCTCTCTGTGGTGTAAATATTGTGTTTTGTTAGAAACTTTGTATTACTTTCCTAACTCTACTGGAGAATATCGATAGGATGGCAGCTTTAAGAGCTGCATTCATCTCAATACAATGAGACAACAGAGCATATTGGAGTTTCATTGATCTGTTGTTGGCGGATTCATATTGTGAAACTTCAATAGTTTTAGAGCTTGGTCTTTTTTTTTTGCTTGTTTGTTTTTTTTTTCACCCCACTTTGTGAAATGTTGGTCAAGGCTTCCGGAAAGGGATTTAAAAAAAAAACACCATTGTACTGTTTGTTATTGGCTGGATTTTAAATACTGGATCTGTATGTTGAGGTGAGTCGACATCACTACATTTCTTCATTCATATGTGACATCATAAGGTGCTTTTTTCACTTTATATCCATCCCTGCAGTTTCTATCATGACGGCTTGCTATTAGCATTCAAATTACATGGTACAAAAGTTTTGGGACATCTGCCTTTACAAGCAAATTGATGTAATATGGAGTTGTCCCGCCCTTTGCTTCCCACAAGGCTTTCCAAGGTTTAGGAGTGTTTCTATGGGAATTTTTGACCGTTCCTATAGAAAAGCATTTGGGAGGTCAGACACTGATGTTGGACGAGAAGGCCTAGCTCACTGTCTCCGCTCTAATTCATCCCAAACCCCTGTTGGGTTGAGGTCAAGACTGCAGGCCAGTCAAGTTCCTCCACACCAAACTTACTCATCCATGTTTTTATGGACCTTGCTTTGGTCACTGGTGTACAGTTATGTTGGAACAGGAAGGGGTCATCCCCAAACTGTTCCCAAAAAGTTGGGAGCATGAAATTGTCCAAAATGTCTTTCACTGGAACTAAGGGGCCGAGCCCAACCCCTGAAAAAGTACACCTGAATTCAATGATTTGGAGGGGTGTCCTAAAACTTTTGGCAATATAGTGTAAGTGCAGTATCTTAAATTGCACTGATTAGGAATAAAGCTTAGTTTTTTAACTTGGTTCCTGGTTGAAATGAGAAACCTATTCAACCTTCAATATATAAAAATCATTCATTATTTACTGTAGATGATTTTTTGTGCTCCAACATCCAGCCCAGTCCAGTGTTTAAATGGCTCAGAAACCTTACTGTTATATGTAAATTCATGTGATTATCTATGTCTAAGAAACTAGCTGGAAACATATCTGATGACATTGGTAGAATTTATGTTTCTACTTTTTCATTAAATCTATGCTCCTTATTAAAAAAAACATTATTCAAAGTTAAGTATTTTCTCTCAAACATTGCTTCTGATTATGAACTAGATGGACAGTATGTCATCTGTGCATGCAAATTAATCCGACTCAGAACGATTTTTTTTTTAGATTTTAGTATTAAGATGCTGCATCATATCTTCAGAAGCAAACCTTCAGATTTTCAGGATCCTTAGTATAAGTCTAAGGATCTTGAAAGACTCAAAGCAGTGTTCCCTCAATTTGATTCCAATTGATTGCACAGTTTAGTGGATTTTGCTGCTCTAAAGCACCTGAATCAACGTATCATCTCATTAACAAGCTACTAATGAGGTTAAAATGGGTACTTTAGAAAAAGTAAAGCACCACAGTGTCTAATGGAGCTGAACTAAGGGACCAGGTTCCAGAAAAAAAAAGACAGTGAATCTCATTGCTCTGACCTGAATGTGCCTAAGCTGCTGCTATGTTCGTTAATTTAACTTAATGTTAAATTATGGTCACTAAGGACACATAAAAGACTACACAAGACAGGTCAAAAGGGTTGTACAATTTTTTATGATTCTCTCTTCAATCCAAATAAAATAAGGATCAAATAAATAGCCACACCTGTTTGATTTCCTATTAGATAGTCACAGTGTGTAAGGATCAGTTTAAATGCCTGAGAAGAAGGAACAAATAACCCAGAGCTTAAAAAAATAGCAGAGCAGGTCAGGAGGAAAAAAATATCTTTATTAAATGCTGACCTTGGAGATGGAAGAATGAGCATTAGGCTAGAGGCAGCATCAGTTAAATACACTTAGTCACCACTTATATAATGCTAGCAATTGGAGCGTTTGAGTAATTATGACCCTTATCTATCTATCTATCTATCTATCTATCTATCTATCTATCTATCTATCTATCTATCTATCTATCTATCTATCTTTTACTTATTTATTTGTAACTGTAATTTTTGTATTTATTTATTTATTTAATTATTTTCAATGCATTTGTTTATTTATTTACTTACTTATTTTCAGTTCATTTATTTATTTATTTAGCCATTCATAATTAATTCTATTTATTTATAAACATTAATTCATTTTGCAAAAATTAATTCCAGTGTTTGAGTCAATTTATTTATTTATTATCTATTATGTACAATACAACGTTATCATTATTACTTGTTAAAATTATCACCAATATATAATCCTTGTGTGCAATACTACAGTTCAACACTATTATTTGTACAGTATTTATACAGTATTTCTATTTATTTATCCTATTTTACAGTTTATATAACAGTGTATATATTTCTTTTTTTTTTCTCTCTTATATTTTTATTTTAATTAGAGCAACTATAACATGGCAAAGCAATTTCCCCCTGGGAGTAATAAAGTTCTTTGAATCTTGAATCTTGAATTTCATTTTTTTTTGCATTACTTTATTAACTAACTAGCTATGTAATAACAAATATATAAAATATTCAAGGAAATTCATTTTAGTGGGTGATTTTATCTTTATTTACTGGGTTGTTTTTTTATTCATTTCATATTATAGCCATATTCATTCAATATTTCCAGGCATACTAATCTAATAGTAATGCACTTGATTTTTACTCATTGTTTATTATTCATACATCCCTGGTCCAAGCAGTGATGCATCCTGGGATTGCTCGGCCCAAACCAGGAACGCATCCTGGATGGGGTGCTAGAACATCTCATGAAATCTCACATCTCACATCTAAATGCAATGCAGAGTAAGTCCAGCTTCCCACTCAAAGGAAACCCAGGAGTGTGTGGTGAGAACGTGCCAAACTAAACACACAGAGTAATCCCAAAGCTCACGACTGAACCCCAGACCCTGGAGCTGGAGTTTTTTAGAACATGTCCACTTGATACTCAACATCATCCATAATTCATGTTCATTTTTTTATGTGACGAGGAGCTCGATTTAACGACAGGATGTCCAAATGAAAATGAGGACCATGTTGTTGTTCAGTTGCCGGATTTTCCCCTCAGGCCAGGAACAAACTTGCTTTCAGAAATTAAAGCGTATCGATTTCCAAAGGAAATAACTGAGCGACATGCTTGGAGTGCTGCAGCGCAGTGAGACGACTGGATACACACTAACTCCAGGATCTGGACCACAACTTAGATAAATGTTTAAGGACACTTTAGGTCAGTACAAGCTGCATGGGAGAATCATCAGCTACACGAGAGCTAAAGATCTAGCTAGCTAACACACCGAGACAGCATAATAATGAAATACATCAGGATTTGGCACTTTAGGTTAAAGATGTTGAAGGTTCTGGTAAAATAATCAATCATACATTGTTTATTTTTGTGTATACTGTTTTTGATCGCTATTCAGGAGACAGAAAAACTATGTGCTAGTCATTTTGCTAGTCAGGCTAGTCATGTTGTTTTTGGAGATCTACATTTAAAAAAAGGACATGCAACCTCACTTTGTTGTTATTACCTCATAAAAGATTCTAATAAATGAGTACAAATTTAGATATCTAGCTGGTCTACTTTTTTCTTTTTAGCTTGCTAGAAAGCTTTGAGTCAAACAAAAAAAAAAAAACAACATCCTGGGACTGTGATTTCACAGAATGGAACAAAAATAAGTCACTTAAGCGCAAAGTGTTAACTTAAAAGGACAGCTTGTGGAAGTTTGTAGGATTGCCAGGTTACAGATATCCCCCTCAGAAGCCACCCAAAAATACCACATACAGACTGTAGACTAGCCCAAAATGTTTGTGTACAGGAAAATGTGGACGCATATTTCTTTTTATTCTTAGTGTAGTATCTGCGATATGCCGATGATTTACATCTAACATCAAAAACCTGATCATATAACTCAAAAACTCTTGAATACTTCTTAAAAAAAGGAACAACGGATTTCAATCTGAATGCAAAACGAAAAAACGTATAAATACGGTGTGTGTCGTTGGTGTATGCTGGTGCTAGCTGTTCTTATGTACAAAATAATCAGGGACTTTGACTCACATTACTTCCTTACCTCAGTTTACAGGCACACATTAGCCTATGTAGCCCGAAATACTAGTGTATGAACTATCCCTAAAGACCTTCACCTTGCTTCCAGATCTCCTTCGGCTGCACTTTAATGGGAACTTTCTTCAGGGATTTAATTAGCAGCAGGTGTCTGAAGAGGAGAAAGTGCCTTCCAGAAACAGTCAAATAAACAGAACATTCGGAACAACTCTGCCAATTACTACTGTTCAAACAAGGAGACTCGTTCCCCTTTGCTCCTCGACGAGTCATGGAGTGTGACAATTTACTTATTCATCAGGGTAACGAACTAGACATCCGCTCAAGCGAAACCTTCAGGACTGACCTTCATGGAGCAAAAAGGGTAATACATATATATATATATATATATATATATATATATATATATATATATATATATATATACACACACACCACACACTTCAGATGCTTGCCTCTAGATATGGGTGGGTGGGGGCATGGAATCACTCAGCCAACATGTCGCTAATGAACTTTTGCAAAGTGCCACTTTTAATTAGCAGGGAAGGGACCTCAGACAGTTCTCAGGCTATGACGGAAGCGTCATTGTTAGCGTGACTAAGCACTCAAAGCAAGAAGCAAGTCCCTGAGAGATGAAGAAAATAATATGTTGGGGGGTGGGGGTGAGAACGAAAAAGAGAAAGAGAAGGGAACCGACTGAGTGAGCGAGAGCTCCAGAAGGATCATTCTTTTGGCAAATTGAATACAGTATTCCCATCAGTTTAAAGCCACCGAGCCAGAACTTCACTTTATTTCTCCGATTTCCTACCTGCAGTGCTTGTGAGGGCCACTTAAGGTCTCGATGACAAAACACTCGCCATCGTTGAGGCAATAGGCCAAGTCCTTCTCCTGACACGGCTTGAAGTGCTCCGATTTCAAGGGCGGGAGGGTCGGGGCCGCTGCAAGACAAATACAAGAAGGGGGGAAAAAAACAGACGGTTAGTAAAGAGTATGAGGTAAGCAAGTGACTGCAAAGGATGCTGTAGGCAAGGATGCTGTAGGCAAGGATGCTGTAGGCAAAAGACAAAGAAGACATATATAATATACAATATGTGTTAAGTTTTCTTTTACTTAACCACATTTTGCTAATTCTCTGGAGCAAACAAACAATTATCTTTAGATTAAGTGTTCAAAGATAAAAAGGGCAAAATGGAAGAACAAATTTGAAATCAACCAAACACATTTATTTTAATTAATGTGCAAGGATTATTTTTTGTTTTCCATGTTTTATTTTTTATGTTTCCCCAGGATCTTATGCAGGAGGGTCATGTCAATTTTTTTTAAATATTGTTTCTGTCTTTTTGCTTGTTATGTTGTTACAGAATAAACCAATCAGGCATAACATTATGACCACCTGCCTAATATTGTGTTGGTCCCCCTTTTTCTGCAAAAACAGCCCTGACCTGTCCTGCACTGTGTATTCTGACACCTTTCTACCCAAACCAGCATTAACTTCTTCAGCAATTTGAGCAACAGTAGCTCGTCTGTTGGATTGGATCACACTGGCCAGCCTTCGCTCCCCACGTGCATCAGTGATCCTTGACCGCCCATGACCCTGTCACCGGTTCACCACTGTTCCTTTCTTGGACCACTGTTGATAGATACTGACCACTGTAGACCGGGAACACCCCACAAGAGCTGCAGTTTTGGAGATGACAAAAATTCATCACAATTTGGCCCTTCGTCAAACTCCTTACTCCTTACGCTTGTCCATTTTTTTTCTGCTTCTAACACATCAAATTTGAGGACAAAATGCTCGCCTGCTGCCTTATATATCCCACCCACTAAAACAGGTGTCATGATGAGGATCAGTCTTATTCACTTCACCGGTCACTGCTCAGAATGTTATGGCTGATCGGTGTACACCCACATTTCATTTCAAGCTTTGAAATTGTAATTTATTTATTTATTTTAAATTATTATCCATTAGAAAAAACATGGTGGGGGGGTTATACAAAGTTTTGCATAACTAGAAACTGGTGCATCCAATCGAATCCCAATTAATTGCACTCCACTATGGGTGTTTATCCTGCTTCCCCAATACTGCATCACAGGGGTTGATTATTATTTCTCAGTATCACTGCCTAGTATCTTATTTCGAGAAATTTAGTAAAATCTAATAAATAAGTTTCATTATTTTTCATTCATGGATGATGTTCGATCATTTACTAAAAGTAAATTCCTTAATGAACATTAAAAAATATATGATTTGGAAACGCTAGAATATTAATACAGATTACAAGTTCATACACATTTCTTTAATTTATTTAATTAATTAGCAATTAATTAATTAATCAATTAATATCTTATTATCTTTAATACCTCGCCATCATTCATTCATCATCATTGCAACAAATAGTGCTGAATTTCGTGACTCTGTGAATCCGAAGTCTGTCCCGGGAATACTGGAGTGAGGTGGGAATACATGCTGGATAGGACGGCAGTCCATCACAGGGCACCACACACACACATTCACACGTAGGGGTAATTTTTCATAGTCAATCTACCCCTGGGAGGTCGGAGGAAACAGAACCCAGAAAGTATCCCACTATCTGGATACAGGAGAATGTGAGAACTCCACATAGACAGCAAGCAGAGCAACCAGAGATCAGGATCGACCTGAGGACTCAGGAGCTGTGAGCCAGCTAAGCTACGCTAAGCAATTCAAAACACCCAATCTGCAAGTTGTTTGAAGGGTAATGAGGATCACGCTAACAACTTGATGTCTTCTCTTCTTTATCAGACAGCAACGTAGCCTGCGCTCACAGCATCGCAGTAATACAGTGTCTATAACGTTAATACAGCCCTGGTGTTTGCTTTGCTGCTGATCCGTGACTGCGAGAAGATGGATGAAGGAGAGGGACAATCGCTCTCCCTGGCCTAATGAGATTAATACAGGAAGCAGTCCACTGTTTGGGAATAAGAGTCCATCGTGATGAATTGGACACTCTCCTGCATTGGCGAGAGACTGCATAATATCAGAGCGTCGCTATTTTTTACCTTCCTATTGACTACGCCTGTCAGCATGCTGACCATAAAACGCGACTAATGAAATTCTGCATGTGCTCAAACATATCAAGGAGCTACACTTTAAACTGTGTCAAGATATCAGGAGGGTGGAGGTGCTTTAATAACAAAAAAATGTATATGACGTATAAGAATAAAACACGCTATAATAGATAAATAATCAATTCCAGGGTAGTGTGATGAAGTGGAATCTCGATCACAACATCTCTATAAGTGTTTTATTCCTCCTCTACCACAACGCCCTGTATAATTCCCCAACCTTTCTTTTTTCCTCTTTCTCTCTCTCTCTCTCTCTCTCTCTCTCTCTCTCTCGAAGGTAATAAAACTGCTACTGAGAAACCACAAAGCACAAAACTTTCCCACTGACTGTTACAAGCATCGACACTGGAGACCCCTTCCATAAATGTTAAAGAAATGTCTCCCTAAAGAAAACTCGGCCATATCAAAGATTTGCAGCCGCAATACTTTTGCAATACCGTTCTAGAAAATTCACTGCCTTCTGACCAATCAGATTCAAGCATTTCAAGCTCTATCTAGCTATTCTGTCCTCACTAATGTGTCATTTTCCAGCAGTTATATATAGATATATTATATATAGATATATTCATATATATTCAGCACTCTACTGAAAAGACCTTCAGAATCAACGATCTTCCAGGTTCCTAATGGCAAAACCGGTAGACAAGGTCAGCATTGGAGCAGCAGTAAAGATGACACGGATAGAGAATGGAGAACATGAAAGGATGCATATATATTTATGGGTAAGCATAGCTGGATGCTGCCTCAGTGAGTACCGGATGGGCATTGGGTGAGGTGAGGTTCCACATGGTTTGTGTTCCCAAGATAAATGCTGTCCCATTCTGAAGGCAGCTAGATTCTAAAGTTGTGTGTTGTGTTGAAGAGCATAGACAATAGTTTGAGTGTAATATACGTCCACTGAGGAATATCAGCGTAAGCAAGAGTATCAGCATAAGGTGGAGATTTGAAAAAACAAAACTATCTGCACAAATCTAATCTTCACTGTACAAGAAGCATGTTGCTGTGTAACATCCTGAGCACCAAGAATAAACAATGTATATTAAGATATGAAGCTCGAGTTTACTCTATTCTGGAGGCCAATAAATTCTCTCGAAGCTCTCATTTATAAACGCAACACAACATCCGTATTACACAATGCAATTGATATTCGTCTTCTGAAAAAGGCAGTTAAGACATGGCTAGCCCTGAGCTGTGTCATGGATCTTAGCTTTTGCGACAGTCCTTCCATCTTTCTTGATTGCCATAGCAGGGGAAAGGGAAGTGGTGGAAGAATGGGATTCCCTTGGGCTCTTTTCCAGGGCTGTCCTTCAGAATCAACATTCCTCTGGGTTCCTAGCGGCATAACTGGTAGACAAGGTCAACGGGTATCAATCAGCATTGGAGTGGTAGTAAAGATGACACCGGCAGAGAATGGAGAATGCGGAAGGACGAGGACACGCTCACGGACAGGATTTATGGCAATGAATATTCACAGGAATGTCTAATAATTCTATTTAAGTACTTCAGGAGCAGTTCATTGAGAACTTAAAGGATGAAACTTAAACTTCATGTGAAGTATGCACATGAGGACAGATGGGGATCCATGTTGTAGCTCTTACTAATGACATGCCAGACCTTATGAATATAAAGACAAAAACAATGCAATGTGAATGCCCTTACTGGTTAATATCGATGGATATGGTAATATACCCTGAGGTATGGTCATTCAGGGGCCACATCCAATTTCATTTGTTTGATCAACTTCAGTATGTTCCTCCTAGGTTGGTTTAAATCCATTCTGTCTTTTTGTAGGTATGTTTGACAACTCTAAGATTTAGACAGTTGCCAAGACCTGGTATCCTCTCCCTCCCTTGGGATGGTATCTCTGTGGGAACGAAACTGCTTAGACATTTTGCCCCTGCATTTGTTCACAGCTGTTGTGGTTCTCCAAAGTTCATGTAAAAATTAATAAGTTTCCCACAAAAGGTTGGCATGGCCTAGTTAACTTTGTTTTGTCTCAGTCCAATAAATGTCAGCCTGACGCAACAAATATCCGCCTGCATATTGTTTCCTCTGTGGAGTAATAACATTTTAATGAAATATCGTGTTCAGTTGAGCACAATATAACCATTAATCCATGTCAACAACTATGTGATTTCAGAAACTATGTAAATTCCTCATTTCTTGTAATTAACTTCAAGACAAATGACCAGATTTCTGTGGCCCTGTATTAAAGGATGTAATCGACAGCCTTTTCTATATAACTGGTATATTGCAAAAAGCCTCTCCTGACAGGTTCATATCTGAAAAGGTCCTGCAGTTTCTGGGGAATAGCCCAACATTTTCCTCACTGAAGGCCATAACTGAGGCTCCATGAGGTTTTGATCAACACTGTCAGACAAAACATAAAACTAGCTACAAATATTTTGAAACTGTTATGTCTAGTCTAGAATTTGTATTTAATAATGTCTGGGAAAATGTAGCTTGGCATTTTAAATCCACTCTCTTTTTTAAGGAACATTAGGAAAAATGTGTCACTGCATGTCCTAAAAGAAAACTGCCTAAAAGCTTTTGCTTTACCAATAATCTCTCGCTTTTTCTTTCTTTTTTTAAAAGGTCACTGGCAATTTACTGCCTGAAAAGGAAATACTGATTTCATCTTTTAGCTTCACTGACCACTCATTGTCAGTAACCTTTTCATCAGATTACTGGCCCTGCGGGTTGTTTGTGACAAGTGAACTCTTTCGAATCCCAGAAGCTAAGACAGCATTGCTTTCTTGACAGAAAAATGGAAAGCTACAACTGGGCAAGGCTAGAAATACTGGTTAGTGTTGACAACTTAGCAGCTTTGTCACAAGATCTGGTGACTTCTAATACTTCTTGGGTGAGGTTATTTCTAAATACAAGACAATCTAGTGACAAATGTAGTAACTTTATGAGCATGACATTAGTGATTATCCTGCACTGCATATGGATCACCAGCTTTTGAGAGAGCATGCTAAATTGATTCACGAACATGTGTTTAAATCCTTGTGGGAGTTCAGTGTTTCCAGCCAATCATCAGTCACCATTGTTTCTAATGACTGATCATTGATCAGCATTGTTCCCGTTAACCAATCACCATTGTTCCCAATAAACAATCATTATTGTTCCCAATGACCCAACACAGATCAGCATTGCACCTGATAACCAATCACACACAAATGACTATTATGATTTAGTGAATTAGTATGCAATAATTATCTGGTAACGTTAAGCTACTTGTTGAGCAAGCATCAGTTACAATCCACTCATCTAGTGAAAACGATTTGGCAACACGGATCCCCCATCATTTAAGGAGTTCCTGTTATAACACTTCCAACTACTCCCACGCCCCTTTAACTTTATCCAAGTTAAAGGCTGTCTTCAGAGGGCCACCATGGAAGGACATATCTGTCGCTCCAAATAGAATTTGCAATCATGACACCATGTTTCATCATTTCAGACTTAACCAAGCATTCTAGTTTTCAATGTAGCTTTTGGGATTTGGAGTCTGTGTACTGCAGAATCAATCCCAGAGATTGCAGGCTGTGACTCTGAAACAAACAAGAAAGGTAAAAAAAAAAAAGGGCACACACATTCAACACAACAACCAAAAGGGCAGAAGGTAAAGCCTCTAAAGCCAACCCAATCTTGCAGAATTACCATGCTCTCTCCTCAGGGAGCCACTCAAACCTGGGTGATGGAAGTGAGAGGCTGACAGAAGCGAGAGTGCAGAGAGCTAGGGAGGGGTACAGTGCTATTTTCCCCCAGTGATATAATAAAAATGAGTGATTTAATAAAGATGGTGGCAGCTCCTACTGTCTCCTCTTCACTGCACACACACCACCATATCCACACCATCAAGATATCAAGATAAGCCTTCACTGATATTGGGTCGACTGCTGAGTGCCTGGCCCCAAGAGACCCAACATGGATAGAGTCCGGTGTGTGCTCCAGTGTGTGTGTGTGTGTGTAGACCCTTAGCAGTGCACACTCTCTCAGCATTACTTTCTATCGCAGTCAATGGCCATCATGCAGAGAAATAAAGGTGGTCGAAGAGGAATTATGCAGGCAGGACTTGCTACAGTCTAGGTTTACAGTATTCAGTTAGTATGTTCTGTACCAAGCCTCTAAGGAGGATGGTGTAGCTCATGCAGTGGAGTAAAATTGTCCTTCCACTTTTATGGATTTTTCTCCAAAATGGTACACGAGGCAGTCAGCAGTACTTCTTTCACCAACCATGCCAAGCATCTAAAGCCTGTGTTCTTTTGGCAATACAGTCGTTTGAAGAATGTAGAGCTGTCCTTAAAGCATACTAGATTTTGGCCAGATCATCAAGAATGTGCGGAGCTCCAAATGATCAATCTGTTTCAACACTAGCCTGTCTGCTGAACCTTTATTACCTGAAGTTATCAGTAAATTCCAGATTCTCTTTAATAGCAGTCTCTGCCTTAGATAATCCATTATTCGTTGGCATTTGTACACTTGTCTTGCTACCAGTTAGGTTTAAGGAGTAAGATACAGTCACTAGATTAAAAAAACAAGTTACCTACGGAAGTTACCTTTGAATAAATATTCATTCTTATTTACCAACAGGTTAGGGTAAAAGGTTTCTGCTTGGTCGACTGCCATTTCAGTCAAATTACTCCTTTTTCTGCAGCTTTTTCTGCTGAGAAATCCAGCTTGGTTTGTATGTAACAGAAAATTCCTGGCCATTTATTAATCAGCAGCCAGCAAAAGATCTCTTGGATGAACTAACTTTGTTTTGGCAATTGGACACATTTTCTAGCAAATGCAAAATTCAGAGACATTTTTGGTAGACACTTTTCCTCCAATCATCTCCATTATCTGCTTTCTCCTGGTGAGGGCAGTCAAGGATCTGGAGCCTGTCCAAAGAATACTTGGGGCAAGGCAGGAACACACCACTGACAGGATGTCAAATCCATTGCAGGTCCTCACACACTTGCAAACTCAGTCATTTAATCCTCAGTAAATCATCTCATCCTCTGAAACTAGAGGTAGCCCTGTTTACAAAGTTTATTTTTAAAACGATGCTATCAAATGAATGCAGGTAAGAGAAGGATGCCTCCATAACGATGAAGAAATTGCTGAATGATGCATGATTCTGAATGTGAAGTGACCTCAGGTTAAAATGTAGCAGGAGAACTGGTCAACATGTCAGGAATTTATTCTACTACTCATTCAGACAGCACAACACTTGTACCCTTCAGCCTTCCGAATTACACGTTTTGCCAAACACAACACTGTGGTAATTTGCTAAGTATGAATATTTAACATGTATTCAAACAGACTGAAAATATTCAGTGTCTCTGCAACATGGTGTTAAATTCAACCCAGTTCAGGTTTTTCTACTTTCTATTCCAAATCCTCTTAAAATATTGAATTTGTTTTTGCTCCCTTCTGCCCCTTCCAGTCCTAGCATTTCACAGTTCTGTTCTTCGCCTTTCGTATCTCTCTTTTTCCCTTTGGATGCATAACATCCTGCCCTGAAATGGGAACTGAGGCAAGAACACTAGTTTCCAACTGGCAGAGCTTCTGAGACAACAAGCTGTGGAGACAGAGAATTCTGCCACACCATATTAATAAGTATGGTAACATTTGATACATAAATCCCAGCCTTGTAAATTCTATCTTTCTTTTGTTTTAGATATAAAGGGCAATACTGTCTTGCTTGATGGTGCCAAAGTCCAACCTACAAGACATATTTTTTTCTCCCTATACCTCTGGGAAACCTGCTCCTCTGGAGTTCCACGAAATAACAATCTAAATGTCACCTCGCACAGCGGGTGTATGTGTGTATGTTTGTGTGTGTGAGATGTGACGAAAGAGATCTGCAGACTGCAGAAACGTGTTCATATTTGAATAAGGGTGGAGTTCAGGCATCTAATCATAATGGCTGCAGCATGAGGTGGGTGTGGAGTGACGACGGCTTCGACAGAGGCTGCCGATGCTGCTGCATTGCAGATGTGATGAGCGACGGAGACGTGTGACAAAGAGTATACACACACACACACACACCACATACACAATGAGTTCTTACCCTAGAGAACTTTTTGTGCTGCAGTAGAATCTAAAGAAAAAATTGTGACATGTCCATTTGGAGCAGAACCACCATTTTTCAAATTGTTCAACAGGAAACAATTTTTACTAGTTGACCAATAATTGAAAAAAAAAAAAAAAGTTGCTGTCTTGACAGCAAAGAACGTGGCAGACTGCACAAATTAGATTTCTGGAATCAACGCTTTATAGTCTACAGTGTCAAAAACAAAAGCAAGTGTGGAAAGTAATATGTGTATTATTTTACACTGTTTACATATTTACCAATTAATATGTGCTCAGGGGGTCAAGCTGGTAGATGTGGCAACAGCAGAACCATCATTAAAGCTCAATGAGCAGTGTTCCTCTGGTGGTAGAACCTTAAGGCTTTTGGTTACTGATCCACAGGTCAAGCCCCAGCACTGCCAAGCTGCCACTGTTGGGCCCTCGAGCAAGGCCCTTACTTCTCTCTGCTCCAGGTTACTGTATCATGGCTGACCCCAGCTTCCTAACATGCTGAGATATGTATAAAAAAAAAAGAATTTCACTGTGCTGTAATGTAAATATGATAAAAACGGATGCTTTTTCCATATTGTTCAACTCGTTAGTGTCCAAAAATATTTCTGGATCAGCCTGTGTGAGCTGGCAAGTTCTTCCGATCTTCCTCTGCATTAGTTGAACTGATATAAAATGTGACACACTACTGCTCATAATGAATTTCTCTATGACACAATTCATGAACTGCATTTAAATTTTATTTAGCTTTACAACCAAAAAAAAGGTAAGTAATCCTTATGGGAGTTTCGTTTCATAAAAGCTGATTGCATTAAAGGTGATAATGCTGTGTAACGGTCCCAAATAGTTTTTTTTACAGCACAGATAGTAAAGTTTTACTGTTTTAGTAAAAGAGGTAAAAGCTGTTACATCATCCTTATGCTATCTCAGCGCCCGATCATCATGTTCTTCCACGGCAAGAAGTCCAACACACTGCTTTCAGTTTATCAGAGACTACATCTGTGATCTTCACAGTGCTGCGATTGTGTGTTGGATCCATTGATCTGTTGTGCCTGATCTAAGTCTCAGGAGTTCTGTTGTCCTCAGCAGGAAGAACCTGATGCACTGGCAGTTGATCTTATCAGGAAGGTAAGAATTTCTTAATTCCAGAATAACACTGGCATCTTAAATGTCGGACCTTACAACATTGTGTTAACTTATTAGAAAGGAAGGTCAAATAGGAACCTTTTTATATATTACAGTGGAACCTCGGCATACCAATGCCCTCTCTTAAATATTTTCACCTTAAGAATTGAAATTTTATAAGAAATTTGCATCGGCATACAAAGCATTTTCAGCATTCCAAAGAACCTAACGCCAACTAAGTTGTGCGCACGCCTGGGAGCCATTTAAAACTTTGCAGCAGTGTAAAGCCAAGTGAAGCGAGTTTATGAGTTTTATAATTTTTTTTCAGTCAGTGAAAGATTTTTTGGAAAGAGTCAAACTACGATACCAACGCTGCCTTCGGCATGCGTTTTCGGGTGTTTGTTTGTTGACAGATCGGTGGCATAGGTGGTCTGTTCTATTTTTAGCCCAAGCTTGGTGGCATGACTTCCTGTGAGGACCCTTGACATGGAATGCTTGGCTTGGATCAGTTCTTTGTAAGCAGCCATACAGTTTCCATATGCTTCACATTGGTCATATTTTTGGGAGGCTGGAACAGATTATCTGTATTTATATTATTTCATAAGGGAAAATTAATTTAGCAATGCAATTTTTTCGCCTTAATAACTTGCCTCCAGAACAAATTGAAATTGTATGCTGAGGTACCACTGTATATATTCAGACTGCAGTAGAGTGTAGTCTCCCCAAGAGACAGAAGTTCTATCATACTAACCATCAAGCCAATGAAACTGCTAGAACACTAACAGTCACTAACCTTCAAGAACTCATTGTAGGGAATGAAAGAGAAAATTGTTCAGTCTCAAAACACACTACTGGAGATGGAACTACAAAAGCATTTAGTGTCTGTCTTGATCTAAGAGTCTGAGAAAGGTATAGAAGAGTGCAGGGCAAGGGAAGTCCTTCAACTGAGTCCTTTGCTTTACAGACAAGGGCAAACAAACTGTAATTTCAATATTAATGGTTGGCTTTTCTTTCTTTCAATACAAAATCCTTCTGCTGCAGCATTAATAAAGTGAGAAGTCTTCTTTGAAGGTGCTTTATAGAAGTCTACAAAAAAGCAGAACATTTTAAAGAAGCTAAGACCTGCTAATTATCGAAAATATTACCTTCTATTCCAATCTAAACTTGGAACCTCTTAAAAGAACTATGTCAAACCATAACATGGTTTGTTGTGATATCAAAGAAAATTCTTTCCTAAACAGCAGAACCAATTTAGAAAGCAAAGAGCCCTTCATTACCCAATGAACCGTTACAAAACCATCTTCTGTGTGGTCCTTCCTTCCTTTCTATCTGTCCTCCCTTCCTCTTCTGTTACAGTGCTAATAAAAAGTACACCAGGTTCTATGTAGAACCCTCCAACAGTGTTTCCCTATCAGGAAGTATTTCCAGAAGAACCCATTTAGGAAGCTAAGAACCCATAATCATCTAGTGAATTATTTAAGTTGCCATGAACATCCCTCTTTTCTAAGCGTGACCTCTTATGTAGGGTCATTGTAGAACCATGCAAAAGTGTGTTTTTATATCAGAGAGTATTCTTTCCTAAAAGGAAGAACCCTCACAAGAAGCAAAGAACCATTAATTACCCAGTGAACAGTTAAAAAATCCTCATGCTTCTGTTCCGTACTTTCCTCCCCCTTTCTTCTTTCCTACGACAGCATCCCCATATCTAAGAGGATTCTTTCTCAGGAGGTAGAACCCTTTTAGCAGCTATGAATCTTCTCCCTGATGAACCAACATTACCTACTATTCTAGCCCACATCGGTGATGTCTACAACAGTCTATGCAGAACTATCCCAGGGTGTTTTTCATATCTGAGAGGATTCTTTCCTGAAAGGTAGAAGCCTTGAAGGAATCAAAGAACCACCATATCAAATGAACCATTAAAAAAACCTTCTTGCTTGTGTTCCTTTCTTGCTTTGCTTCATTTCTTCATTCCTTACTCCTCCATCACTTCCTGCCTCCCTCCCTCCATCCGTCCTTCCTTCTTTCCTGAAAGGTAGAACTCTTGAAGGAAGCAAATAACCACTATTTCAAATGAACCATTACAAAACTCTCTTCCTTCCTTCCTTCCTTCCTTCCTTCCTTCCTTCCTTCCTTCCTTCCTTCCTTCCTTTCTCTCTTTCCCTCCATTAATTCCCTCCATTCCTTCCTTGCATCCATCCATCCTTCCTTCCTTCCTTCCTTCCTTCCTTCCTCTTACAACTGCATGTTTCTATTGTTTAAGGAGCTAAGAACAGTCTGTCTTTACTAGCCTTACATTCTATTCCAACCCACATTGATGACCTCTTAATGGTTCTATGCAGAACCCTGGAAGCATAATTATCTAACAAACCACCTTCTTTCTTCCTGCTAATTCATGCAATTACACTGTTTCCCTTTAAAAATTGATTTGTGACTTATCACTCTGAATTGTCTCCTAACAATGGCCTGACACTTCTTACTCATTCACAATGCCCCTAATTAATCTAAAGAGGAAGATATTGCTTTTGGGACCCATTCGGTTGTCGGCTCAGGGCCACTGCAACCCAGGCTTCTGATAACACAAATAAATTTGGGAACGATTGAAAGAGAGAGAGAAAAAGAGCGAGAGAGAAGTGGGGGGTGAAATTTCCTCCCTCCCTCTCAATTTCCCTCTTGCTCAAAATAGGTTTCCAGAGGACAGGGAGCACTTCATTTTCAATTTAGGGAAGGGAAAGGAGATAGGGAATGTTCTGATTAAGTGGAAGTGAAGACGAAAAGGTGTTGAAATTTCCTGCCAGAGACTGTACGGTTGCAAAGGATATGATTATTCCCTAACTGACAGCAATATATATTAGCCTGCTGAGAAGAAACACTAGCTTTATGTTATGTTCTGTTGTAGAACTGATTAAAAGCACAATATTTCAAACAGCCGAAACTGGTGATGTCTTAAAGGTTCTTGGCAGGACCTAACAAACCAAATAATAATAAAATTAATAACTTTCACAGGGACTGAAATGGATGATACTCCATAATATTTGATTAAAGAAAATGTGTCATTTTTGATATTGTTAATGGAAGTTTCTGGAAGGAGTCTCCAAAGTCAGCAGCTTTTCATCCTGGGAAACTCCATTCCCCATGTCTCTGACACTCTGACATTCTCTCACATGTGGGCAAGAGTAGAAAGTTTTCTAATTAACCTTAAGACGAAGATCGAACTTTTTTGGACACGTCCAATTGTCTGCTCCTGGCTGCCTCGACCCTGACATGTGATAATGATAACAGCATGTGAAATTAGAGAGAGAGAGAGCGAGCGAGAGAGAGGAGGTACAAAGCGAAACTCGCTTCTTCAATTGCACAAAAATAGCTTTCGCAATGACGGCGGCCACTTCACTTTTGATTTCGGGAAAGGAAATAAGATAAGGCACGTTGTGATTAAGTGGAACCTAAGATGACTTGAAAGCTTGGTTCATGCCAAGGACAGCAAGAGGAAGGAGACAGACTCGGCTGTTTCACATTCAAATGATTTTGCTCATCGTTTCCTCAAAGGAAAACAGGCCGAAGAACATCAGACAGGATGGGCGAGCAACATGAAACGCTTTATTTGATGTTTCGACATAAAAGGACATGCGTCCTCTAAACGTAGGAGACTTGTAGCTTTATGTATGGTTCACGCAACTATAGTCGTGACTACAAAGAATTCCTAGTGCTTGAGATGACCTGCATGCAAAGCTAGGAATAGTTAGCTAAGGGGTGGGGCTTGCAAGTGTAGCCTTTTCTCAGGATGTAATTCAGAAGAAACTTGGCAGGATTGATGTACCAGGTCCTGACAGACTTCGGTGATTCATCCCTCCCGCTTGGAGATTTCTGTTCTTCTGACTCACGGGGTTCCGCATGGATTCCCTAAAGATCTGCACTTCCCCCAACTATCATCCTTTCGGAAGATTTCTACTTTCTAAGAACTGCTGCTACCTCATCAGGAATGTTATGAGACATTATTTCATTTTAGGTATTTATGAACTTATAGTTACCTTGGATAGATTTGGATAGCTGTTCCAAATCACATACTTATGCACTATTCCGCTCAATTTTGTAGCTTCAATAGTGAGAGCAATGTGTTCACACTGAAAATTCCAACAAGATCACTATATATTCTTCAAGATGCTCCCAGATGATGCGCTTATTCAAGCCAAAAAAAAAATCAAGTGTTTAATATCGGATGCTTCATGCACTCAATACTTGCAGCTTTGCTACATAGCGAAAGAGGGGTGGGGCTAGACAAATTCAAGAAACCTTATGACACAAAGGTGGATGAGACGTCTTATGAATGTTTTTTTAATTAGTCCATGCTGTAGTTTCGATTCGAGACGATGCTAACCTTCACACACAAGATGCTGGAGTGTGTACATAGTGCACAGTGTGTAGTGTCTTTATTCACTGCATCACAATCCCTCAAGATATATTGACTTTTGTGGAGTTTTACACATGGTTATAGCTTGACGTTATAGCTTTGAACTTCATTGCAGACATTGCATCAGTGCTCAGTGCTCACATAAATGAAGTGCTTTTCCTCCTAGGGATTAATAACGTGCTCTCTGCTCTACTCTGAATACCTGCTTCCCAAATACTGGCCACTTTTTTAACTACACTTGTTGCTACCAAACTGAGAATTCAAGTAAATATAAGGATGGGAAAATGTTGTGTTTTGGTCACTTTTTTGCAGTATTAAACGCGCAGATTGCCATTGATAAACATCCAGGCATTACATCGCCGTCGTTTCACCGATTCCAGTAATTCCAGCCTGGGTTTGGTGCATCCCTCATTATTGTGTAATCCTCATTATTATTAACACCATGTAGGCATTTTTCAATCACTATTCAAAGCCATGGAACATAAAAAAAATTTCCGCGTGAAATGAAAAGATTTCCACGCGCTCTCTCTCTCTCCCCTCCGAGGATCCGGCAGTCAAATTTATCGGCTGCCTCCTAATCCGTTTCATAACGTTCTGCTTCATATTTGATAATGTCGAGATGAAATCGGGGGCCGTAATTACATTTCCTTTAAACTTTCATCTCAGTCATTGAACCTTAAAAAAAAAGAAAAAAGAAGACTGACATTTCTCACTTTCTAAATTAGTAGAGCCGGGGCAAAGAGATGCTGCGGGTTTGCCGAGCAGATTGATACGCAATCAGACGTCCTGAGGAGAGTGCTAAACGTCAAATAGCGTGCTTTTTTTCTACACACACACACACACACACACACACACACACACACACACACTCCATTTCTGTAATCAGTACTATGACCTTTGCTGATTAAACAGTTTTATATGAACAGCATCATTAAGATACTTTTTCACTTTCTTGCCTCAAGCCTAAATTTTTTTTTTTTTTTTTTAAATTTCCAATCTGCTACAGTTTTTTGACTATTCATTTTTTTATTTAGTAAAGAATGGGATTTTTATCTGTTTACATTTAATGCTATATACATTACAGCAATCAGAATAAGATTTTTTTGTGTGTGTCTGTAATTTGAAGTTCGGAAATTAAACCTCACTTCCTGTTTTGTTGGATCTGGCTGCTGATTGGCTGGTAGTCCTCCCTTCTCTCTTTCTCTCTCTCTCTCTCTCTCTCTCCTCCTTTCTTCCACCTTTATTATCACCCCATCATCTCTATTGATTTTTCCTTCTCTCATACACTCCTTTACCAGTTTTCCTCCATTTCTCTTCCTTTCTATTTTTCCCTCTCTCATTCCCGTCACTCCATCTCTCCATGCTTGACTCTCTCTCTTTCCTCCCTCTTCCCCTCAACACCCCTCTCCTCTTTTCTGTTTCATTTTTTTAATCCATCACTCAGCATTTCAATTCCCTTCTTGCGCTGCACTCTGTCTCACTTTCCTTCCCTCATCCTTCTCCCCTAGCATCTCTCCTTTCCTCCTCTCTTTTTCTCGGTCTCCTTCTTCTTTCTATGATATCGTCTCTTGCGGCATCTCTTTTATTTCCCCTCTCTCTCACTTCTCTCTTTTCATTACACACTGCTATCATTTTCTCCATCTTGTTCTCTCTCACACTCCCATTCTCATTCTCATTCTCACTCTCTCTCTCTCTCTCTCTCTCTCTCTATTTCTCTCTCTGTACCTCGGCTCTCACTCGATCTTTCTTTCTTTCCCATCATCTTTCCTCTACCTTTCTCTCCGTCTCTGTCTCCTCCTCCTTCTTCTTGATCCCTTTTCTTCTTTTCCGTGCTGTCATCCTTTATTTTTCTCCCACTCGTTTATTTTTTCCCTCTGTCAAAAAAAATCTCCCTTGTGTTTTCGCTCATGCTTTCTTTCTCTCATGGGATGTACCTCTGTCCTGGATAAAAATCGAATGTGCAGTTTTCTCTTCACTCGTCCATTGTGCACCGGACTGACGTGACCCCCATAGGGAGCTCTCTCGCTCTCTCTTTCTCTCTCTCTCTCTCTTTCTCTCTCTTTTTTTCGGTCTCCTGTCTGTCTTTGTGCAGTGCCCCAAAAGACCTCGTCTGACAGAATGCACTTACAGAGCTCCACGATCAGCAGCAACAGTCAGTAAGCGTTATGTCAGGGCTAAAAAATGGAAAATTATCAACAAAGGAGGGATGTGATAAAGCAGAGACCTCTTATGCCACAGTGGAACGGTACATCTTACAATTTATAGTTTATTTAATTATTTATATTTTCAGTCCATCTCTTCAGCAAGCTAATCCTTAGAATATCATCCGGATGAGAAAGGAAGAGAAGAGACTGGATTCGGAAAAAGAAGTAACCACTCTTTACAGCCATGGTGAGCTGAAAAGCCTGTCAGGATACACGACAAGTCCAGGCTTGAGAAGGATGAGCTACAACAGTGCAAGACCACCAAGATTCAGCCATTTGCAAGTTCATGATTGAGAAAAGACCAATTTTTACAAATTAAATGCATGAAAACCAGCCAAAGGTGTTAACATTTCCTCACCACTTCCACAACTTCGGCTCATATCTACAGGATAATGTCCTGTACACAAAACTATATTTATAAAAGTTTTCTCACTTTCTTTCTTAATTCTTTTTATACGTTTTATACATTTACTGATAGTTCTGTGCATTAAATTCTGATTCTTGTGACTGTTATTCTTATGAGACTATACTAATACTGTACACTGATCAGGCATGTGTTGGTCCCCCTTTTGCTGCCAAAACAGCCCTGACCCGTCCTGCACTGTGTATTCTGACACCTTTCTATCAGAACCAGCATAAACTTCTTCAGCAATTTGAGCAACAGTAGCTTGTCAGTAGCATTAGTAGTAGTAGTGAAATAATATTGTAAAATAAAATAATATAATTCATTTAATTAACTAATTAATTAAATTAAATAAATATTTAACATTTAAATAAATGAAATGTTTAAAATTTATTTATTTATTTATTTATTTATTTATTTATTTATTTATTTATTTATTTATTTATTTATTTAACACATCGGAAACACAGTTGTTTATTTTTCCTCCATGTATAAAGAGTGAAATTCCCTCTGACTGATTCCAGCTGAAAGGTTAATGAAGCAATTAAAAGTCTCTTTAGGGAACTGAGAGCAAGTGAACGTGACTCTGCCGGCTCGCGGGTCGGCTGCAGGTACGCACCGCCATGAAGCATGCTGGGAAATGTACGCTGTGCAGTGGGTCACCTTGTGTTATGTACATGTTATTTGCATTCTTTTATTCATTTATTTTATTATTTATCAGTATTACCTTCGAAAGGATTTTATTTTGATCTGGTATTCAGTAGCGGTATTTGGCCTTCGCTTGCATTATTGTGCTGATAAAAAATTTATTACATATAAAAGAGTTTTATTTCATTTAATAATGCATTTGCAGGTTTATATTTACAGGTTTTAATAGCCAGAAAGAATTTATTATTTTATTTATTTATTTGTTCTTGACTTAAATACGGATTAAAGATATATATGTATATATATATATATATATATATATATATATATATATATATATATATATATATATATATGTATATATATATATATATATGTATATATGTATATATATATATATATATATATATATATATATATATATATATATATACATGAATTAAGTAATATAGTAAATATAATTATTAAAAAATATGATTTTATATCCTTGTACTTTTTATTGTATTTTTTTATTTGACTTGACATCTTTATTTTGAGTAAAATGCAGTTTAATATTTATTTCTTGTATATTTAAATAGAAATTTAAATGCCATTTGAAAATAAATAATTTAAAAAATATATTTTTTTAGATAAATATATATTTTTTTTAGTTTTGTTTTATCCTTGTAGATCCTATAGGTGTCACTATTCTGTCATTATTAATTCATTTCTTAAAAAAAACAAAAAAAAAACTTAATACCTACTTAGTAGATTGTATGCTTCTTTAAAAAGTTCATTTCATTATGTATTTGTTCATTAATCAATTCGAATTAGACTGATTTCAATTCTATTGATTATCAAACAGAAATGGACAACTGATGCATCAATGCCTCACTTTCCTCTTCTCCCATACACTCGCACACACACACACACACACACACACACACACACAGGTGTGTGATGTAAATGCAAGTGAACGGAGTTGATGATCTTCCCACTGTGACTTATAATTAATCTCTCAGTGTGGAGCAGCCAGGCGAGGACCTGAGCTAGGAGACGTCCTAAACACACACACACACACACACACACACACAGACTATAGTAGTAAAAATATATAAATAAATCCAATAAAAAATTGACCAGCTCCAGACAAGGATGACATCATCAGCCTCACTGGAGTTTACGCCACAGCACAGTGTGAACCAAACAGGAAAACCACACACACACAAACACACACACACACCTTCCTCTGACACATTATCATGAGAGATCTCTATCGCACTCTCTCTGTCTTTCTCTCTCTCAGTGTTTCTCTCTGTTATTCACCACCTATTTCTCACTCTCTATCACTCTGACAGCTGTCTCTGTCTACCTGTCTGTTTCTACCTGTCTGTCTTTTGTCGTGTCTGTCGCTGTCACATGTCTCTTGCTCACTCTGTCACAACAATGATGAATAAGATTACGATTCCACAGCATTCTCTGTTCTAACCTGACAAAGAGTGGCATGAAAAAAAGAAGGGATGGGGTTTGTATGAATTCATTAGTGTGGTTTAAGCCTTAAATCAGGGGTTGTTTTGCAGGGGTTGTGAAAAGAACTCGTAATGTTTCAGCATACCAAGATATTTTGGAAAATTTCATGCTCCCAACTTTGTGGGAACAATTTGGGGATGACCCCTTCCTGTTCCAACATGACTGCACACCAGTGCACAAAGCAAGGTCCATAAAGACATGGATGAGTGAGTTTGGTGTGGAGGAACTTGACTGTCCTGCACAGAGTCCTGACCTCAACCCCATAGAACACCTTTGGGATGAATTAGAGTGGAGACTGTGAGCCAGACCTTCTCATCCAACATCAGTGCCTGACCTCACAAATGTGCTTCTTCTAGAGGAATGGTCAAAAATTCCCATAAACACACTCCTAAAGCCTTCCCAGAAGAGTTGAAGCTGTTATAGCTGCAAAGGGCAGGACAACTCCATATTACATTCATGTGCATGTTAAGGCAGATGTCCCAAGTTTCAGGTCCAGATTTAAATTTGATGTTTTAGTCAGGAGAAATAACCAGCTAGTCCAAGTTATTTTATATAATACTTTTCTACAATATTATCTAGATTATATATAGACTATACTGAAAAAAAACCCAGCACAAAGTCTCTCATAAATATAATTATGAAATAAATATAAAATGTAAAGATGATAAAAGAAGCTAATAGTATAAAAATAGACATATTGTGAGCTAGAAACTCAGTTTATATAAATAAATTGTATTTATTTATTTATTTATTTATTTTTTTTTAGATATTTTATTACAATTTGTGGGTCAATTTTGTAGAAATAAACCAACTACTTTCCCTCCTGCATATTTCATCCTTGTTTAATCAGGATTAACCGTTACCTATATGACCGGTAGACAATTTCTCCAAATCACATTGAAATACATTCAGAACACATGGTTGATGAAAAGGCAAAACATTTGACCAATAATGCCACAAAATATCATTATGGGGAAAATCCTCAGACTTGGCAACATCATATATTCAGCTCACTTGGCTTTCTAGAAACAATTGTGTGAGATTCTTTACAGGATGTGCGACTTTTTTTTTAGTAACAAATTTGTTTGCAGCAGTGGTTCTTGGTCAGTTTAAGGTCAGATTTGAAATAACTGGTTGGCTCACGTCATTTACCCTGAAACAAACTGGCAACTTGCTGGTGATATGAGAAGGCGGTATGTAAAACTAACAAGTCTCTTTTTTCTTCCTCTTTTTCACTTGATTCTTTGGCTGGCGCATCTGTTTCCCTCTCTTTCACTCTTTTATCAGCTCATAGTTTACCATCATCGCGTTATCATATCTCTCTCTCTCTCTCTCTCTCTCTCTCTCTCTCTCTCTCTCTAGTACCGTCTCTGGCCCATCTGTCTTTCTCGCCCTCACAGTCGGACCGTTTCTGTCTCTTTACCACAACCCACACTGATCAGATGTTCACGGGAATGCTGTGTTGTACAAGAGAGAATCTCGTCACAATTTTCCACAATATTCTACACTGTATTTAGAGTAACACTGATCTCACTGAATCCTTTGAACTGAGAAAAAAGAAGAAAGAAAGAAAGAAAGAAAGAAAGAAAGAAAGAAAGAAAGAAAGAAAGAAAGAAAGAAGAAGAAGAAGAAGAAAAGTGCAGGATTTAACCCTAGAATGAGTCACTTGTTAGCTGACAGTTTGCTAGTTTAGAATGATAAACAGGAACTAGGAAAAAAACGTGTTTGGTTTCCTATACCAACAATCCACAGTTACTGCCAAATACCAAGAATATTATTTTAGATATTGATATCAGGCTTATACAGATTCGGACTCTTTGCTGGATTTGTGATTGGTTCGATCATCTACATTGAAAATCATCCCCAAAACAAGCCTGATACTTCAAATCTGCCTCATCAACCCTTCAAACATTTTCCCATAACCATTGAGGCCAAGAATGAAATGGACGAACAATATGTCGACAAAATATACAGTTTATCCTGAAAGTAAAGCTACTCACGGCTGAGAGACAACCATATGAGACGATACCACCAGAACATGACACAGAAGACATAACAAAAACACATGAACTCCTCCAGAAGCCATAAGAACCCCATTCCTAGTCACAGGAGGAAGAATTGCGGGTTCGTTGATACCGACAGGAAGTCATGAAGGAGTCGCTATCGACAGTCTCCAGATGGCTCGCTAATTGGATCGTCAGTATATAAAAAGTTCTTATCAAACACCTGTTATTTATGCTCACCAATTAGTGCGGGTTTTTAAGTCTGATGTCACATGATCAGAGCACAGGAAAAAGAAAAGATGTGATCTCTCAGCATTCATGGCACCATTGTGGACTTTGGGCAGCTGGATCGTATTTCATCAGTGGATGATCTCCAGATATTCTGGAAATGATGGTGCAACAGTCTCTAGAACAGCTGTGATTCATTCTCATGCTTTATTCCTGTTTGTTAGCTTAGTGGTTAAGGTGTTAGACTACTAATTGGAAAGTTGTAGGTTTGAAGCATAGGTCCAGCAAGTTACAACACCTGGAACCTTGAGCAAAGCCCTTAAACCTCAATTGCTCAGGTGTCTAAAGTGTGAATAATTATAAGTCGCTCTGGATAATGGCATCTGCCAAATGCCAGAAATGTAAATCTTTCAACACATGTGACTTCTGCAGTGGATGGACCCTAAAGAATTGCAGGAATCACCTGCAGCTCTTATAATAAAGAGCGTCTCTGGAATACCAGCAGGTAGATGAATGATAGCAGATGGACTCTCAGGACACCATTTGATTTATAACGAATGAGGATTTCTACTATAACCCATTGTTCTGTGATTCCCATCATTTCATAAGCATCATAAAAGTCACTCAAAGTGAAAAAATTTCTGAGGTACAGTGGCTTTGAAATACACTGTGTGGTCAATCAATCAATGTGTCTAGACTGGGCACAGTGAAATGGGCGGAAACTTGATTAAAAACACATGGACACTTTTGATGAAGGCATCAAAAATGAGACGAGTCCAGACGGTTTCGTTGGCACTTCAAGCGTAATCACTTTACACCTGGTCAGCGTTCGGGATCGAGTTTAACGAGGAAAGGAGGACACTGGACAGAAAATTTCATTTGTCAACCTCGACCTTGCTCCAGAGTCCAGGAAATGATGTTACATTGTTTACATAAGTCAACATGATGAGTAGTGTGAATGAATTGATGAATATGAAATGTTTCAATGTCAGTACACTTGCTCTAATAATATTATTACTATTTACAGTATAATTACTTGTCGACTATGAACATAAATAGCGTTAGCTCACAATCTAATTACTTAAAGATTAGCAATCAATTTATTTTAGGTTAAATGTTCAAGATTTTCAGTCATGTTTGAATATGCTACAGCTAAAAAGCTGTCAGACTCCATAGCTAGCAACTTGGCAAACCTCACCATCTAGTTAGAATAAAATAATCCTAATTTCTATAAAATTTATTGAACCAGGATACAGCATGCATATATAAATATATATATATATATATATATATATATTTCTGCTCTCTGAGATGCCCCAAGTGCTTGTTCATAAGATGAAAATTTCTATCTTCAACTAGTGGTAAGGTGTAAGGTTATCCCACACGTCTCAGACTGAAAGCCATGACTCATTTTATATCAGATTAGACTTGCGACAATAAAATAATTCATTCATTCACGTTTACATGGACACTTTTTAATCAGATCAGACTGAATTCAATCAGATTGACGAATCCGATCGCAGCGTTTACATGAACGCGGTATAAAGTAATCAGATTGTTATGCGCGTTTACATGACACATGATTAGAATCGGATTAGATCTTTTGACATACGCACAGTCCACGAAAACATCCGTACGTCATACGTCATTCGTATCAACATCCGTACGTCATACGTCATTCTTGCATCATTGCACATGCGCAGAACTTTCCAGGAACATATTCCATCCGATTAAGTGTTTACATGTCCTCTCGATCGGACTAAAAATGGTTTAAACCACCCCTTAACATCCGATTGAAAATTTAATCGGATGTGGCAAATTCCATCCGATTGACGTGTTTACATGGCATCTGATTGTGCTTCTAGTCCTGTTACGATCGGATTACAAGTGTCCATGTAAACGCACCTACTGATTGAAAATGTCCCATAAGTCTTAATTACCCATTAATAATTAGGTATATTACACTGATAGCTGATAAAGGTAAAATTTTCCTGAATCCTTCTGCTTCTATCCACCCTCTCTCTCTCTCTCTCTCTCTCTCTCTCCCTCTCTATCTCTCTTTCCAACAGTCATTTAAATATTTTAATTGTAGACTATACATTTTGCCGCTGACTGTAATATACTTCACAATACAGAAAATGCAGAGATGGAAAATTTTGCACGTTTGCTCAGAATAGAATCCGAGACGAAGACGTGTCAAAGTGCAGGATTTATTTATTCAGACTGCGAGAACAGCAGCAGTAGGTGGTGCTTCATCTGTGATGGAGCAAAAAGCCATAAATCGCTGCAGAGGAAGCAACATAAAGCTCAAACAAACTTACAAAGTGATGTTTCAGCTAGCTGTGAAGTCGCTGCTGTAAATATGTATTTCTATTCAACACGAATTATTAAAGGAATACAGGCCCAGAAAGTGTGAAGCAGCCCATAAAACATTGTAAATGCCTCAGTAATTCTCCCGGTAAGTCTAGAGAGTCCAGGTCTATTCTTAGTAGGACAGGAAGCCGAGCATGAAGCCGTTTTTTCCGTCTGACTGCGTGTTGAACCTCTGTGGTTTGACATTCTCATGGCATGATAACCTTGTCAAAATACATCACACTAGTTTCCCAAGTCATCAGTTTAAAAATACACAAGCAGGTGGAGAGTATTCAACTTTCAAATATTTTATTCTTGGAAAAGCAAGGCAAATATTTGAAAATGTTTATATCTTTTGCCGCTTAGCAACCATCAGTGTTGAAAATCTACCAAACCTGGAAAAACTGCTGAGGAAAATGTTTTGACATTCACATCACATAAGGATGCGACTCACTCTGTTTTGAGGGAGGATCTAAACTATTACATTACAGCTACTGTGAATTCTGATTGGTCAGACGGTCTGCTGGTTTCCTGCAGAAGAAGCTAGTTATATCGGCTATGAGGGTTATATCAACACTCATTCTAATGAGGGAAATGTTTTTATTGTCATTTCTATAGCAGCAGCCCTTTCACTGGGATTATGATGGACACGGAATATAATAATTCTTTTTAAAATCATACAAATACCCTCCCTTCCCGAATCTTTTTTGCAAGAAATTTGCATTGGCATATGAAGTATGTTCGGCATACAAAAATACCAAACCAGCTAACCCTAACCCTAACCCGAGGCGCTGGAGACTTGTTTGCCTCAGTGGAAAGCCGAGCAAAGCCAAGCGAAGTCAACCAAAGCGAGTTTACAAATTTTTTTTACGAATTTTACAGTCAATGAAAGCTGTTCTGAAAGAGTCAACCCACAATACTAACGTTGCCTTCGGCATGCGTTCAAAAGATTTTTGGGGCATTTTTTGTTGACAGATTAGTAGTGTGGGTGGTCTGTTCTATTTTTAGCCCAAACTTGGTGGCACGACTTCCTGTGAGGACCCTTGACCTGGAATGATTGACTTGGGGCAATTCTTTGTAAGCAGACATACAGTTTACATATGCTTTGTATTAGTAATTGGTCATATTTTTGGGTGGCTGGAATGGTTTATCTGCATTTACATGAATTTTTAAAGGAAAAATTTGTTTTGCAATACAAATTTTCACCTTAAGAATGATGCATTGCCCCTGAAACAGAGGGGTTGGGGCTTGCTCAAGGGCCCAACAGTGGCAGCTTGACAGTGCTGGGGCTTGAACCCACGATCTACCACTTGAGCTACCCCAGGAGCAAACTATTGCATTTTATTACCAATATAACTATTATTAAAATTCAGACCTTATACCAATAGTCACATCATGAATAAGTCAATGCTCTGAGCCCCAAATACAGCTCTAATGCATGAAACCTCAAACATTTGGTATGAACTGTCTAAGAATTCATCAGTAACCACCAGATCTTACATCAGCTACGAACCCGTGACACTGCATTTCACTACCATGAACCGCTGTCTATTTTTGAGGAAGAGCAAACTTGTGCTTCGACAACGTTTTTAACCAGATTCCACTTTTGAACTGTCTGTCTTCGCAGTCGAGCAGCCTTGTGTACTCAGAGCTTCATTCCGTCGTGTCAGCGCATAAATGTGCAGCTCAGTGCAACACATCTCAGTCGAGTCTCTGAGAAAATACTTTGCCCTAGTTAGGATTACTGATTGAAAGGTGTTGAAGGGGGCAACATTTCAGAAATCCGAATGTAGATTTAAATCTATAATAAGCAAGTGAAGTGACCCTTAAAAGGGAGCCCATGCTGTTCAATAAATATGAGATGTTCTATATGAGTATATCTTAAATTTCATTCATGGGATGTGTAAAGGACTTTATGGTCTTTATGATTAGAGCAGCATTATGGACACTTTTCTGGTAGACCCAAGCACTATTCAAACACAAGGTGATTTTTTGCCAACCTGTGAAACTAGAGACCTTTGGTTAACGAGGATATCTAACCAGTTTGTCAGGGTAGACTATTTCTTTCTGTCAATAAACTCATGTATTTATCTTCAGTAAGTCTTGTCAGGATCTAAAGCCTATTCCAGGACCTCTTGGTGCAAGGTGAGAATACACCCTGGATTAGACACCATGCCTCATCCAGCATACACACTTCAGGGGTAATTTAGCTCACTCAACTCTCACTCTTCTGGAGAGGTTGGAGCAGGGATAGAGATCAGTTTATGCTCATTATCTTTGCTCTTGATGTAAAGAATGATGACTTGATTACAAGTCTTTTGGTAACGTTTTTTGGATGGCTTGCATTACCAACCAAGCATGTGTTTTATTTAGAAAGGTAAAAGAGCAAATAGAAGTGTTGGCTTTACGGTTGCATAGTCTTCCCACACCTTCCATACAAAGTACAAGGCCGTAATCACAAGTTAAAGTGGTGGAATAAAAGAGCAGAATCCATGCTGTGACCTTTACAATCAGCCCTGATTTTATCCCCCCATAAACCACCATCTTTCATGTCAAAATTAGCTGCAAGTTTAGCAGAAGCTCCTAAAGTCAGATGTGACAGATTGAGGTCAGACTACAAGAGAGGCGGACGAATAGGGCGTGATGGGGGTCATATAGTCTGGGTTATGGGATCTTTCTCATGGAGTGGGGAAAGAAAGTCACAGCTTCTTGTTGGAAATCTCAAACGAGGCTGACATCTCCACCAGAGGTCCTGATATTCATCCAGAAATATAGTAAACCTTTCATCTGAGACAGTCGAGTCTTGACCAGATTTGTGTGTGGAACTAGGCTACTTGCTGGGGATAATTAAGACACATTAAATTATTTTAATTACATGAGTATAATTTGGCTTTTTTTGGTCTACTGTACAAACATTAAACATTTGTACTTGCAGATTTGGATATGATTAACATACGGTTGATGAAACAATACAGTTTTAATTTAAGTTTCGGCATCAACTGCATATTCAGCTATTATAGCCATGGATTTGTTTACAGGGATTGGAATAGTTTGGAATAGAGGGTTGTACTGGTTTTACAGTAATATATTTGTCTTCAGTAACTGCTGTATATTTGTCAGGCTTGCGGTGGAGCCAAAGCCTATCCCAGGACCACTGGATGAAAGGTGAGATACACCATGGATTAGACACCATGCCTTCAGGGCTAGCACTGAAGAGCCAATGGGCTGGTTTTAAACCTGGTTAATGACCTAATTTTCCCAGACAGAGTAGTGTTGCCCTTTTCCATATGAAAATTCTTAACTGAACTATTGCTGCTATTGTTACCTCAGTGCACTACTGATCTTGTATGGAAAGAGGATGGGTAAATAAGAATAGCCAAGACAGCAGGAACCATGTGATACAGTACCTCCTAGGTTCAATTGACTATCCATTGATATATTTGAATTTCATTCACATGCCTGCACCCTACTATAAGGTAAGGTACCCAGGTATCCTGCTAAAATCCTCTACTTTGAATATTCAGCTGTTTTTCTTGATCCCCCACTGAAAGATTTGTGTAAATTGAGACATTTCCTTTAAAGTTAAAACCTCAGAGAGCGAGCATTCATCCATATCCAATGTGCAATATGAAGGGAAGCGGCGGATGAAAAGTAGACCTTTTTTTTTTGTACTTACAAAGAGCCTCACATCATTCAGGTCAGAGTGTGAAGATCAGACAGAAGTGTGGAAATGACATTCGCTACATGTGTAAAGATCGATTCTGAGTGTAAAAGGGAACGAATATTTCAAAGTCCGCTGAAGTATTTCAGGTGGAGTAAGAGCACAAAAAAGTAGTTTGGTGCGATTCAGGTCAGACAGACAAACTATTGGATAAAGGAATGTAAATTTGCATGTTTAAAGCATTAGGTTCCATTGACAGAACAATCCAAACCAAGAACACAGAACAACAGAATTTCAGTTTTTTGGTTTAAATAAAAGGGATACAACTGGTGTGTGTAGTTTGCTTGGTATTCCAAGAACATGTAGCATGAACACAGTTGACATATTACAGACAAATTTGAAACCAGATCATTCATATTATTCCACTGATAAGACCTCTTATTGTTAATACTTTCATTGTTGAGATATTAAACATTCTACCTCATATCTAATATCACCACCAGTTGTCTGTTTTCTTTAGTCCCTGAACCGGCATGAAAAATATTAGCCCTTTGTGAGTCCACGCAATCTCAGACATCTTGTACACATTTGTCTTTTGTACATATTAAAAAATGTTGAGTCTGGCAGAAATCTGAATGTTTCATAAACGTCTGGTAAAGATGTCTTTTTAAATAAAACAGCCCTCTTCACGGCTTGCTTTGATGAATGACTGAAAACTCTCAAAGCCTTCAACAAAATAACTTTACGGATAGATTGGGATTTATTTGTTGTCAGTGATGAGACTTTTAGCCTGCTGTGTTTGCATACACATAGATTTCTTTCATTCTGGCTCCCGCCGTGTCTCTGTGAGCGTGATGCGACACGGATGGCAAAACGCCTTCTCTCACATGAAAGACACACCCCCTCACGTCATATTTGACTACTCCACATACTAGCAAAGACTTCAATACACCCAATTAGTCTTTTAAAAATACACACTGACGAATACATGGTGGCTGAGAGATGTTCATATGCAATATGTTGGTATCTTGTGAGCCGACGGAGCGACAAAGCGAGAGTCGTCTTCCATCACCAGATGAAAAAACTACTGATATCAATGCCTCTCCATTTTGCATAGAAATTACACATGAATATTTCATGAGGTGCATGTCATTGGCATGTCGAGTTGTGCTTTAAGCTGAGACAAGTGTTGATTCCAGACAGCAGGAAATTTGCTGTATGTATGAAACAGTGCTGACGGTTCAGAATTTGTTAAAATTGAGACATTTTGAAAAATCTTTTTATAAAAAAAAAAAAATGAATCAGTGATTGTGCCTTTTGAACATTATTGGTAACAAACTGTAGACCTTTCATAACTTACTGAACAAAATCAGTCCTTGATGGTGGACTCAACGATACTAAAACTAATTTGCATGGGGTTTATGAATATTGATGAATAATTAGTGATTTTAGTCATGTAATTGTAAAGTATCGGAGTTCTTTGAATCTTGCGATCAAATGTGTCACAAATGTGCGAAAATATATCTGGTATGAAACCACAATGCTCCCGGGTTGTCAGGAATCTCCCCTTCTCTTTCCGCAAATTTAATACCTGCCCTCCGGTGCTATCTATTTCTACACAGAATTGCTGTTCTTGATCTGCCAGTCATGCAGCACTAAATCTGAATGCAGGTGTTAAATGAATTCAGTTGGCATACACACCACCTTGTATTTTGCACATTTATGCAGAAACACCCCTAATTGCATATTCATTGATGCAAAAATGGGAACTATGTTCAAGCTAGTACTCTTTTGGTAAGTGTGTTGGTAAAATTAAAAAAAAAAAAAACTCAGTAAATTTGTTTTAAACCCTACTACAGTTTTATTATGGATTATTAGAGACTCCTCATAGACTAAAATAAATATGATGAAATCATTATCAAGTGCTTACTCTAATATATTGCCCAATATGGGGGTCATTCCCATGTTCCCCGGATTCATTTTCCACATAAAGAACACATGACAAAGGGTCATAGTCCTATGTTCCCCAATACACTTTAAGTAAAATTTTCAAAAGGTTTTATGTAGACAGGGCTCATTTTTCCAGAGCCATCTTAACATAGGACCCTGGGAAAATAGGACCATTTTCCACATGTCCAATATGTACCATATATACACTATATTGCCAAAAGTATTCACTCACCCATCCAAATAATCAGAATCAGGTGTTCCAATCACTTCCATGGCCACAGGTGTATAAAATCAAGCACCTAGGCATGCAGACTGTTTTTACAAACATTTGTGAAAGAATGGGTCGCTCTCAGGAGCTCAGTGAATTCCAGTGTGGAACTGTGATAGGATGCCACCTGTGCAACAAATCCAGTCGTGAAATTTCCTCGCTCCTAAATATTCCACAGTCAACTGTCAGCTGTATTATAAGAACGTGGAAGTGTTTGGGAACGACAGCAACTCAGCCACGAAGTGGTAGGCCACGTAAACTGACGGAGCGGGGTCAGCGGATGCTGAGGCGCATAGTGTGAAGAGGTCACCAACTTTCTGCAGAGTCAATCACTACAGACCTCCAAACTTCATGTGGCCTTCAGATTAGCTCAAGAACAGTGCGCAGAGAGCTTCATGGAATGGGTTTCCATGGCCGAGCAGCTGCATCCAAGCCATACATCACCAAGTGCAATGCAAAGCGTCGGATGCAGTGGTGTAAAGCACGCCGCCACTGGACTCTAGAGCAGTGGAGACGCGTTCTCTGGAGTGACGAATCGCGCTTCTCTATCTGGCAATCTGATGGACGAGTCTGGGTTTGGCGGTTGCCAGGAGAACGGTACTTGTCTGACTGCATTGTGCCAAGTGTAAAGTTTGGTGGAGGGGGGATTATGGTGTGGGGTTGTTTTTCAGGAGCTGGGCTTGGTCCCTTAGTTCCAGTGAAAGGAACTCTGAATGCTTCAGCATACCAAGACATTTTGGACAATTCCATGCTCCCAACTTTGTGGGAACAGTTTGGAGCTGGCCCCTTCCTCTTCCAACATGACTGTGCACCAGTGACCAAAGCAAGGTCCATAAAGACATGGATGACAGAGTCTGGTGTGGAGGAACTTGACTGGCCTGCACAGAGTCCTGACCTCAACCCGATAGAACACCTTTGGGATGAATTAGAGCGGAGACTGAGAGCCAGGCCTTCTCGTCCAACATCAGTGTGTGACCTCACAAATGCGCTTCTGGAAGAATGGTCAAAAATTCCCATAAACACACTCCTAAACCTTGTGGACAGCCTTCCCAGAAGAGTTGAAACTGTTATAGCTGCAAAGGGTGGACCGACGTCATATTGAACCCTATGGATTAGGAATGGGATGTCACTTAAGTTCATATGCGAGTCAAGGCAGGTGAGCGAATACTTTTGGCAATATAGTGTATGTGGGGAAGCTAGGACCCTGCGAACATAGGAACCTTTTTCCTCATATTCAATAAGTACCATATAAATCGCTGGAAGCTAGGATCCTGAGAACATTGGGCTCTTTTTCCACATGTTCAATAAGTGCTCATATAAATAAGGGGAAGCTAGGATCCTGAGAACATAGGGCTCTTTTGTCACATGTTCAATATGTACCATATAAATCTGGGGAAACTAGGACCCTTTGTCATGTGTTCATTATGTGCCATATAAATTTTTGGCAGCTAGGACCCAGGGAACATAGATATGCTCCCCTAATATGTTCCATATGTAAGGAGTCTCCAGTGTCAGCACTTTTATAACTGTGAGCCTTTCCAGCAAGGAAAAAAATCATATATTTTGGTTTCTTTATAACAAAACAAGCTGCATTTTATTCTGTTAATAACGTCAAGAGAGAAGGGCAAAGAAAGAGAGGCTATAGCGTAAGTGCTAACAGGAACAAACTGGTTTTATGGACTCTCAATACATCATTAATGCCAAATCTTTTGGGGGTTTCTTTTTTCTCTATTTTGTGTATTGGGGGTTAAATAAGTTCTACTGTGTGAAGAAAGCTCCAAAAACTCTTTTTTTTTATTATTATTATTTTGGTCTTTGGCCCACCCTGAAGTTACACCATTGTACAGTTGCTTATGCACTTGCTTGATTCACAGTATATCAACACTTTTTGTGGGGATCTTTTTGTTTGTCTGTCATTTCTGGTCCCATTATAAAGCTATCAATAGCTTGAATGTTGAGCTGGATTCTAACACTATAAATGGTTTAAAAAGTACAATAATTGTAGTATATTAGGAATAAAACACTTGAGTGTCATTATATCACCCCATCATTGATTATTTTCCCAGAAATGCATTAATTATTCTTTAAATATTGAATTTAATTGAATTGAAAAAAACTACAATGAATAAAACAACTGAATACAAAACAATATTCAGTCTATAACTTTGTCAGTGTATTTATTCTCAGTGGAGCTGGTTTTATCTCAGAACTGTAAACACTGACCTTTCTCTAAATGAAGGACAAGGGTAGAAATGATAATATGTAGATGGATAGACAGATATAAGAAGATATTAATAGGTAGTACTTAATAGAACCTCTGGATGAAAAAAAAAAAAATTAGATAAATGAAAATAGGTGATATTTTAAGGGTTGCATTTAATCCAGCATGGTTAAGAAACCTCTGCTCAACATCTTACTGGCCGGCTCGACACGATTAGTGCTTTTCAGCAGATAACGGTTAATGAGGCAAAAACCACTGCGGTGCTCTGATTAATTTAGCCGGTGAGTGAAAGATGAGTTAATTATGGTCCAATTTGCAGCTGTGTTAGTCTTTCTGAGTCAAAGTCTTCTCCACAACGCTCTCGCACGCACATCCAGAGTTCGCCCGTGTCCGCGTTCACACTTAATTACCTATTATCATGCAAAGACAGCCAGGCTCTTTGTAAAAGCCTAGTAAACATAACAAAAGCACTTCAACCTGAATTGTGACATTAAAGAACAAATGGTGGCGTGTGAAATTAACTTGGGTGTTGTAGAAGACCAAGGAAGTGAGCAGGTCAGTTTAATATGCATTTGAATATGTAAACAAAACCATTTTGTTTTAAGGCACTACAATCTAGAACCTTCCATTTGATATTTATAAAGAGAAATGAATTTTTTATTCACTGAGACCAACAACGAAACCCAAAAAATGCTCTGTTCACAAAAACGTTTAAGGTACCTTTAGTTTTGAGAGCGTTTGGATCTGAGAAATATCCAAAGTAGAAAAGTCATTTGCTTTAGAAATTTGTTACGAGTCACATTATGCAATAAAGATGAGTGATGTGCGCCCACCAGTAACCGACATGCTTTCCAGATAAGTGACATGTCTGTGCAGTGATCCATTCCCTCCATTTTTTTCATTACTCAGCTTCAGGTTCATCTTCAAATCATCTTTACACATATTTACACAAGTGCATTTTTGCACTTCATAAGCAGCAAATCTGTGGTTTGGCAGATGAACAGGTCTCTTAGCTGCTGTTAAAGAAAATGAATCATCGCTTTTAACCAATCAAAATCAAGAGATCAGCAGCACTGTGGTAGGAAACAAATGACTGGATTTGGTTTTAATTAGTTTATTTAACATCTGCTTCATGTCTATTTATAATACATTCTTTGATGATTTGCTGCTTCTTTTTTTGTGTAAGCAATACATCCTGTAATGTGCAGCTCCCTTCAACTTTAATTTCTGAAGAGCTCCAATTTCCAGAATTTTTCTTTTCACCTTACTTTACTCTGCTAAGGTAAGTGAGAACAGACTGACATCATTATTATTATTATTATTATTATTATTATTAATTTCAGAAATTGTGAACTGAGATTTTACAAAAAAATAAATTAAAAAATAAATTAAATTATACTAAATTATATTACTATGTATAATAATAATAATAATAATAATAATAATAATAATAATAATAATAATAAAGAAACTGAAGAGTCTCGGCTTCTGGCTTTCTAGTGGACCAATTTAATATCTAAATATTATATCTTATCTAAATATATCAGTGTTGCCTAAAACTGAACTCAATACTTAGTAACTGAACCAATTTCTGCCAAATATCGGACTAAAACATGATATATAATCTCTAAATAAATTTTCATTTGACAGTTGTGACTTCTCAAAGAAACATTGCTAATATTAAAAAGTCTTAAGAAGTCTGCATGTGAGAAACTCTTCTTGCTGCAGTTTTCCCCAAACATTTGATTAAAAAATCTCCACGTAAGCCTATCTCTACTGTAACACAAATGTCTGAAATAAGAATAAGAAGTGGTATAAGGGAACAAAGGAGTAGATAAGAAAGTAAATAATTGCTGCAGATGGAAGAGGAAAAGGAGTGAGAGTTAAGAGCAGATGGTTAGTTGTTTAATTACAGAGGGATCTGAGAGGCCCACCTGGATTAGCTATTAGAGTCTCGCTCAGAAACACCGGCGACTTCCTTATAGGCTGCAAAAATCAAACACAATGCTGACTAAAGGAGAGGTTCCTCCAAGGACAACCAAGCCTGAAGAGATTACTTTAACCAAAATAAATAAAAAAATGTCATGTTATTACACAGACAGGCATGTTGAGGTCTATGTATATGCCAGTGCCTGGAGGGATGTTGTAATTGGAACACATGAACACAAAAAATTTTGATTTGAGAAAAACGTGGTCCACTCAATCCTCCAAGACCTTAACTACAAAAGGAAATCCTCAAATTGGATTTTCTATTTCGGCTGGCTTAATCCCATCCCTTGGGTTTGATTTTTATGTATTTACTTATTTATTTATTGCAGTTCTTTTAGCCCTGTTCATGATGGATGTAATACAGTATGTGCAAGGATGTGTCCCTTGTCTCTATCTTTGGGGGAAGATTCCTGGTAGAATCTGACAAGTATGTTTGAGTTCACCTAGACCACAAACTGGACTGGACATGTAACACTGAAGGAACAAGCAGACTCTACATTTAAGAGAAAGCTCAGGTCCTTCAGTGCAACAGGAAGGTACACATATACTGTCAGTTGTGGCAAGCACCATCTGCAGACTCATCAGAAAAAAACTGATAAGAAAAACTGGACAGGTCATTGGGACCAATTCTTGACTCTTCAGGACATGATGAACAATTTATCTCACCCTATCCATGAACACCAGAGCACTTTCAGCTCCACACTGTTCAGTCCACTTTCCTAGAACTTAACATAACTGATGACATTTCACATTTACATTTATGGCATTTGGCAGATGCGACTTATCCAGTGTGACTTACAATTTATCTCATTTTATACAACTGAGCAATTGAGGGTTAAGAGCCTTGCTCAGAGGCCCAGCAGTGGCAACTTGGTGGACAAGGAGTTCAAACTCATCCAAACCTTCTAAACAGTAGGCCAACACATCCCTATAACTACAGTTAAACCTATTAGGGTGAATTACTGTAAAGGTTTAGCAAAACCTACAACTCTATCCTTTGGCTCAGCTTTGCAACTCACATCTATAAACTATGCCATAACCCAAAACACTTTGAAAGTTTGATTCAATTCCTGCGGGTGAGTCGATTCAGACTCTAATTACCTTTGACTCCCAATGAAGTTCACGTGGAATCTGACCAGAATAATGTGGCTCTAGTGCTCTAGGACCATAGAGAACAACACTGTGCAGGGCCAGATTCAATTCTAAGCTTCTGCCAGCCTACGATGTTAGTTTTCCCTGATAAAATCGATCATTACTTGCATGCAATTGGCTACAAATGATCCTAAACCAAGATCCTAGACCAAGGTCTTGAGCTAACCTTTCACTGTATCAGACATGTTTATGTATGAATGTACTTCATGGCTCATTAAAAACTATAAAAATAGGCTAGTAAAAAAAATCATGGCAGTGGTCCAAAGACACTTATTCACTCAGCAGCAATCAGCAGGTTTTATGTATTATATTAAAATACTTTTTGAATGACGTTCATCATTAACCAGTCATATAACAAGTTAAAGCCTGTTTGACAAATGTGGCCTAAGTTTAGTTTCACAAGATACTCTATATTAAATAATTATCTATCAATCCAACCATCTATCCATCTAACCATCTAATTTCTTGGCAGGAAGAATGGAGCCTATCCCAGGGGACTTGGAGGAGGAGTTAGGGGTCACAATGTAGGGAACACCCTGTATGGGGTGCCAACTCATCTAAGGACACAATCATACACACTCATACTTATTCACACACTACAGACAATTTATAGACGTTAGTCAGCCTAGAATGTATGATTTTGGTCTAGGGGAAGAAAGTACTGTGGACGTACTCAGACTAAACCAGCAAAGAACAAGGAGAACATCAAACCCCCGAGCCTAGAGGTGTGAGGCAAACGTACTAACCACTAAGCCACTATGCCTTCCATTTAACAAACAAGACTAATAAATTCAGAATTAAGAACTTCAAAAGGACAATCAATTACTACCTAAAACCATACAGTAAAACAATAAACTAACCCCAGCAGCTACAACCTTACCATACCTCCTATAGAAACCCATTTCCACAAAATGAACAGACACATTTTCAGAACTGAAGAAATGAATCTTTGTTCTCCAGTTTGGAGACATCTATAATTGAACCTGCAGTGTTTCCTCCTCCAGAATGTCTCTGTCTTTCTTAAGCACATGAATCACCTACCTTTTTGCATCTATTCTTCCCACCAATTTTACTTCAAGGAGCTTTTTGCCAAAGATTAGGATTAAGGTAGATTAGGACACATGCCATACTGTGCTCAAATTCAGTAACACTGCAGGGGTTTGGTCCTTTGCTTTGACATAATTTAAGCAACCATCAGCTAATTATCAAACTCTGCATGAGATCAGTCAGCAGGGAAAATGCCGGGAATGGACCAACAGCACATGAGTGATTAGTTTTCATTTGGCTCATAGACATGACCTGATCCTGAATCCTGTTATCAGTACATTGCCAGAACCTTGATACTATTCACAATAATATTCTTTCTTATTAACACATATATCTAATTTGTCCTTCTTTATCAAATGCTCCTGTACATGGTGAGCTGTCAAAGAAACAGAAACAAGCGGCACCATCTTACTTCAGAAATGTCACCGTTTCCATGCTGCATGTAGCAAGCACCCAGTCAAGTATTCAACAGGTGGAAGCAGCACAACCCTGTAAAGAAAACCGCTCTCAAAAATCAGAAAAAGCAGCTCTCTTCTCCAAAATACCATGGTCCATTTCATCTGGATCTTTCTTTCTCTCACTACCTCATTCTTCCTCTCTTAACATTGCTGTGGAAACCTGGACTATCAACCACACAAGGAGCTTTTTCCACTTCTTGTTAATACATAATATTTCCAAAAGTTTTGGAACACCCCTCCAAATCATTCAATTCAGGTGTTGTTTCTTTAGGGGTTGGGCTCGGCCCTTTTAGATCCGGTAAAAGGAACACTTAATGCTTCAGCATACCAAGACATTTTTTCACAATTTCATGCTCCCAGCTTTTTGGGAACAATTCGGGGATGACTCCTTCCTGTTCCAACATGACTGCGCACCAGTGCACAAAGCAAGGTCCATAAAGACATGGATGAGTGAGTTTGGTGTGGAGGAACTTGACTGGCCTGCAGATAGTCCTGACATCAACCCTATAAAACACCTTTGGGATGAATTAGAACGGAAACTGTGAGCCAGGCCTTCTCATCCAACATCATTGCCTGACCTCACAAATGCGCTTCTAAAGGAATGGTGAAAAATTCCCATAAACACACTCCTAAACCTTGTGGAAAGCCTTCCCAGAAGAGTTGAAGCTGTTATAGCTGCAAAGGGCGGGACAACTCCATATTACATTCATGTGCATGTAATGTAGTGTATGTTTACAAAATGTTGAATCAAGATCTTCAGGGAATGATGGGGAGAGATCACAAAATATTTGAAACCGTTTGGTTTAAATTCTGTTGATTCATCAATCATCAGTAATCACTCTATCCTAATCAGGGTTATGGTAGAACCTGGAAAAAACTGTCCACTGCAGGACACACATTTACACATTTATTCACACCTAGGGGCATTTTTGGACAGCAAGTGTTTTTGGAAGTGGAAACCTTTAACGAACAAGGGATCAATAATACACTGACTAATTTCTGTGTATATAGATTGTATCTTCATGGTACCACAGAGGAAGCTCAGTGGTTATTATTGTCCTAAATATTTAAAAAAAAAAAAAAAAACATCTGTTTCAAATCCAATTAGGGAAATAAATTTTTGAATGTACAGACTAGTCAGTGTGTGAAAATTTGCACTGCAGCTGTTCCGTTCAAAGCTAGGCTTCTAAATCTTAGAGTGGGGGGAAACATTAGTAGTGAAATAAAAGTAATGAGTATTAAATCAAACATGTATGCAACTATTAGCCAGGGGTAAGGGAAGGCATCTCCAATTTGAATAGTAATAGAAAAGTCTTTGGATATTTCTGGATAATTGTCGGAACTGGAACATCAACTTTTTATTTGCTATAAAAATTATATGTCTAGTCTTGAAAACAAATGGTGGGTGACTTTAAAGGAGAATATAAGAAGTATATTAGGAGCAGATAACTAACTGACTAATTTTTTTAAGAGGTAAATTTGAGGTGCGTTTGGGGTGGAGCTCATTTCTGATCTAGATCTAGATAAATGTAGATTGGGTGACAAAAGAAACTAGCGAAGTCTACTGCAATGGTGTAAATCAGTGTTCCCAAGTTACTCGCTAAAAATAAAAGAGGTTGTTTCTTTAAAACGATTCTATCCAAAGAAGCCTCCTGGAATGTTTATTTGTAAGACCTATAAATTGCATGATTATTATACTTCAACCTGCCCCTCTAAGACTTACTGCTAATGACCGAAAGGTGGTGAGATTAAATCCCAGGCCTGCTGTAGAACCACTGTTGGTCCCTTAACGACTGAGCATACTCGAGTGTGTGGTTTGGAGCTAAAATGGTGGATTTGTCCTTGAGGAACGAGCGCTTTTAAAAGCAGTGCTGGTAAGATCATGCATTATTGAGAAGCCATTGCTGGGGGCGAGAGAGCTGACCGGCAGGAGCCGGAGATGGAAGCAACTATAAAAGAAAACAACACATATGCACGCAAACATCTGGAAGGCTAAGCTTTTCACATAAAGATGGAGGTTTCTGTATTCACCCAGAGAATTGAGGCTGCATGCAAGGATATAGTTCGTGTAAATGTGATGACACTTTAGCTTACTATTCTGCTGAAATATTGCATTATCTCACACATCAGGATTATACACCATCTTGCCTTACTAAGGCAGTATAGGGAAGGCGGACGGAAAATTTCAGCCTCAGCATCAAAACAACACAATTACAGAAACAATTTGCAAATGAAATGAATGCTGTTCCTCCTGTCTGCTCTCCATATGATCCATCACATCTTCCAGGGTATGCATGTATACTAATAGCTTAGCAAAGGCCCAGAAAATTTTTCACATCTCTAAGCAATGGCAGTGTGGCCTCGGTTATAACTCATACGCAAGCGGCTGAACAGATATCCATGGATATCCATATGGACTGTATTCATTTCCCTGTCATTCATATGCATGTCTCTGGGCCACATCCATCACTTCATTTAGCTGGCAGAATTGCCTGGAGTAAGAGCCATCATGTCCTATTTCACGCTAGATAGAGGAGGTAAGGGTTCAGCTGTATCGCTGTAAATAGAACACAGAAAATGATATGGAGAGAGACATAAAGCAAACAAGCTGCCAGGAGTACCTCTCTTTTTTTCTCTGGTCAATCACCTAAAAAACAAGCAAACATCTTCCTGGTTCTTCCATGTCACTCCATTTTTAGCTCCTACATACAGAGCTTACACGCAATATTCCTTCATGCATGACCTAATACCTTCCTACCACATCATGTTTTAATCAGTCAAAGCCAGAACTGATACGTCAGTCCAGTAATCGAGGTCTGGTGAAAATCCTAAACATGTCAGTACTGAGCCAAAAAAAGGGAAGCTTATTAAAGCAGAGAATGTTCTTTTACTGCAGTCCCTGTGGATTTTGTACACAAGCAATGTGTTGAGATGGAGACAGTGATGTGGAAGTGTGCAGCTGTTTTTTTTTGTTTTTTTTATATATATAAGCACTGAAAGCTTTAAACACTGGTTTTAATCCACCTTCCACCAGACTGGGCAGATCTTTTAGGGAATGGATGCTAAGCCCAGGCCATTTCATTTCAAGCCCACAGTCTAGATCATGATCACAGCCATGAAACTGTTGATTGTCTGGTTAGCGTGGTCTACTGAGGCATGGACAATGAGATCTTTAGAAAGACTCCAAAGATGTGGGTCTTTGAATCATCCTTCTGAGCACGGTCAAAGATGAATACTTTATTGTCCTTGAGCTGGCAATAGAGTGAGGTCTGTCCAGACGTCTCTGGCCACATAATCCAGCTCTTCATGAGGAAGCTCTAGACATTCCCAAAGCTAACTGTGAGATCATCTTTCAAGCGGGTCCTCTGTCTGCATCCCAAATTCTCTGCTCAGTGAAACGTGCTTGATACAGTCATCAGCTGAGGATAATGACTGAAAAAAAGAAAGGGTTTGGTATGAGGCTCCTCTGCAGGGTTGCGTCCAATTAAGGTGGTTTGTGCACTTTACAAGGATACCCCCTGCTTAGCTTCTGCTACAACTGATCATCAAAAATGTGCATACTAAAGGATGTTTGGAAGGAAAATATATTGATTCTTAACCACATAGTAACAAAGTTTCCAGAGAAATAGGATAACAAAAATCCTTCATCAGCCCTTTACAAATTGATCAATTGATTTTGTAATAGCTGTTGTCAAGGAATGACCTTAATTTTATTGGCTTGCAAAGTTCCCAGCTTCTGGATGAGCTCTTTTTTTCCAACATCGTGTCACTTGTAACAATAACCATCAATACAAATGGAGATGTTGTTCATTTTGTGCCTGTTGCCGTTGAAGTGTCTTGCTAATGACGAGTACAAATCCTTCATTCTGATAATATAAAGAGATATAGAGTTCGAAATTTTTGCCCCTTTCTCACCAGATAAAATTCCAAATGAAGATACCATGGTATATAAAGGCATCTGCTACTACAAGAAGGAAACCTTTTTTCTGAAATTGCTCTTTTTTGTTCATCTCCAATTTTGTTCCTTTCAGCAAATGCTGTGTGTTTGTTCTGGAAATCGTCTTTCTACATTAGTTTTTTTTGTTGTTTGCTAATTTCCCGCCTCATATTAAGCATACAGGTAAGCCAGCATCGTCAGCAGTGAAGGCAAATGAATCCGTCCATAAAACTTTAAACGTTCTATTTTCTTCCGAGACTTTTCTTTTTTGGGATTTATCCATAATTAGCTTACTGTGAGTCAAAAAATCCTAAATTATTCACCTGGTATACGTGATGCATATTTTGGCCGATGAAATATTAAAACACTTTTTATTTCAATGTATTTTCCTCGATCTGGACAATATGAGGTATTCCACTGGAAAAAAATTAATAAAATAGCCTTTATTTTTCCCCATAATTTCGTTTTCAAAGCTAAACAGAGCCACTGCAGAGGGATGAAAAGGGTTGCCAACCCCTGACCATGACCCACAGCCAAACTAATTCAGAACTAAAACCAGAAGAGGTCAACACAATTAACTAACAAACCAATGGCAGGACAGGGACAAATGCAAGATTTGTTGACATGGGAACTGCAACACAAATGAGTGGAAATGTCATAGCAGCACAGGTGACAGCACCTCATACACCATCAGTCACAGTAAAACCAGTCAAATTTAAACACAACTGTAAAGCCTCTCAGTCTCCTGGCGTGTGACTCACGGTGAGGAGGTTTAAAACGCTGTTTGCTGAAGAAGTGGGCAGAGACTCTTAACCAAACCCTCTCACTGAGTCACCTATGGAGATACAACCTCTAGCTGAGTGAGCACCAATCCACTGAAATCCACACTCCTCATAACCCACTCACAAATCCTTGCAACCCACCAGTCTGCACGCTTCTTTTCCACTAGCCCTCCTTTTAAAGTCTGAAAATAAAAGCTCCCCTTGGGAATTAAATGGATATTTGTGTCCATATTAAGGCTCTGCTAGCACATCATAGCACACAACAAACGACACGACCAATTAAACACACTATGGCTTAATAAATGTTATTGGATATCTTTATTGTCTAAATATACTGTTTTTTTTACACTTGCAGAAATTAAACACAGTTTTTTTTTAAAAAAAAAAAACAGCATTCCTGGACACTGGACATGAAAGGGTTATTTTTTATATCTTCGGTATGTATCATTCACCACAACATGCCATGCTGCTGTAGTAAACAAATCAATGTTTTAATGAAAGACTGCCATGAAGATTTCTCTGGCAATTAAAAGGTTAAATCCAACATGAAATGGAACACGTTTAAAGATTTCTGATTACACCGATGTAAACAGAATTAAACGCCAGTTTTTTCATCAACTTGGCTTTAACCACACCACGCACTTTTGATAAAACCCACTCCGGTGCTGAGGCGGCGAACAGCAGCTGCTTCTCTCTGATCTTTTCTAGGTCATGCAAGGCAAAGCAAAGCAAGGCAAAGCAAGGCAAGGCAAATCTGCGGGGGCAATTTGTGTTTACGTCAGCATACGCATACACTCATTGGGATCATTTTAAAAACCCTTTGTGAGTTTCTCACAAATTCATGCATGGAGAGCATTGCCTATCAGCCACTTGGCATCTTCCTGTGAATCCTCTATGCCTTTATAATGTGTTGTAGTCCCAATATTTATAATATGTCTAGTCTAATTCAAAACCTAGAGGTATTTAGGAAGTGTTCGTGACTTTTTATCTGAAACCGACACCAAACAAGCACTGTACTAATATTCAGAATCATTATCTCTATACTTCCAGGCTTTTCTCTCTTTGAGACTCCCTGTATAGGAGCTGTGGCTTTTAAGCCTTTTGCATTTCATCATACTGCAGATTGATATTTACCGTTTCAAATCTTTAGATGCTTTAAATTTATGACTTACTATATAACAGAACACATATAAGTTTGATCATTTCTGTCATTTTATAAAATGTATATTATAAATATTACTCACTTCATGTTTAGTATTTACATTTTCAGTACTTTTTCATAAGGCACTTTGTCTATAGAAAAAATTATTTTATTATTATTAAAATAATCACACTTTTTTTTTCTAAATTAATATCATTATTTTCCGAAAAAAACAAAAAAAACCCAGATATATCAACAAATATTATTTAATCTTTTTTTTTTTGCTCTTCCAATCTTTCCTGCACCAGATCGTTGACCGTAATCTAACACAGTACATCATCATCTCAGAAGGAAAATTAAACACCCCCGGCATGCCATATAATACATATAAACATCTGTCACTGGCTTCTAATATACTGCATTCTGATTGAACACGATTTACAAAGAACACACGGGTGGTGACAAAACCTCATGCCACTCATGAGATGTGAAAACATCTGGTTAAATATGATTGGATGTACTGTATATTGAACAAGATGTGACAAATAAATTAAGTAATAAACAAACACCATCTGGCTTAACTGGCATGACTAAATCATCTGTAACTGGCCATATCACACATTCCAGATGAAAAGAAGAGAGCAATTAACATTTTTTTTTTTTTTTAAATGACTGCGTATCCATAATGTATGCTGTGTTTATACACTGAGTGTCAGAGCAGTGCTTGTGTGTTCCTGACAGTTATTGGCATGTGGGTGGCATTGTGAGTAGTATATATGCATACTCAGATACAAGAGGATGTTATCAGAACATTAAGTAACTCAGTATCCCGATTTGAACAAACAAAAATCTCCACAGTGTTGTTGATGTTGAGCACTAACTTTCCTTCAAAAAATTCCCAGAACCCCCTTATGAACCTTAATGTTTGTAAGACATTTGTTGGAAATACAATCTTTGCCTCACCATATCAGCTCTTTACCAAAGATTATTCTTCTCAAGGTGAAGGTTCTACTTGTAACCTGCTTTGCCTTAATGACTTACATTTACATTTCTGGCATTTGGCAGACACTCTTATACAGAGTGGCATACAATTTATCTCATTTTATACAGCTGAGCAACTGAAGGTTGAGGGCCTTGCTCAAGGGCCCAGCAGTAGACCTGGGACTTGAGCTTGAAGCTTTCAAGCAGTAGTCCTGATTCCAAGGACTGATTCTCACAGAAAGGTGTTCCTGAAGGAACGTTCCCCACCCAATTATCTTGGAATCCCAAATCACACCAGAGAGAACTTCCTCTGAAACACATGAAAGCAATAAAACTGCTATCTCAAAGGGTATCAGCATGCTTGGAGAGTGGAGAGTGCTATAGCTCAAGAACCATTGCTATGGTTTGACTGGGATGCAACTGTTCCATCTCTCGATAACATTTGTGCCAAAATGTGAGCTCACTCATTCAAATTCAGTAAACTCTTTATCCTGGTCAGTTTCCCAGTGAACCCAGAGCCTATCCTGGGGATGGCAGTCCATGGTGAGGTCAGATCAGAACGGTATATACACAAGAACTTGCCTGAAAAGTTAAAGGATTTAGATTAAACAGACTGGGATAACGGTTACATCTTTCCACATGACTCTAATTCTAATAAGTCAAATTGAAACACTTTCACTGGTTGGAATTTCAGCCAAATTTGTGATCTGTCCGTTGATCCCATTTTTTCCTCAGTAACACTTCATCTTGGATTGCTTTTTTTTATTAGGTTGCTGTTTGCTCCCTTCCCCTTAACAGCTTTTTTATTTCTTGGTGGAGAGATGGTAAAATTGAATGGACCTGATAATAAGACAGTGAACAAAAAGTAATAAAACCCAGAACAAATGTACTGATGTCTGTTCCAAGACTTCTACACAACATCTGATGTCTATCTAGGGCTCAGATATACTGGATGGTCTCGTCGCAATTGAATAACCGAATTGCAAATAATCACAGATGCCAAACCAGCCTTGGCCGAGTTGTTGTTGCTTGAGTAGCGTTTGGACAAGAAGCACCTATTCTTCCGCGATGAGCAAGAATTCATTCAGGAATTAATTAAGTGCTGTCCAACATGCTTAAGGATCTGGCATCCAGATTATGAATATTTATCGCAGATCAGAAGTACTAGAATTTGTCATGGTCTTATTAAATAAAATTTCTGCTACAATGGCCTTGATAAGAAACTAGACAGAACATGGCAAGCATTATATTTTGTAGCTTAACCATTAAGAATATGTTTATAGCTCTATATGTAAGACAATTTGAAGACCTTAGCACTTCTGACCATCTGTTGTCCAACCCTGAAATCAAACAAATCTTCCACTATCCTGTTTTTGTTGTCATTTTTTAAACAAATCATGCCATTACAGTGGAACCTAGGCATACGAATGCCCTCCCTGACAAATTTTCGCCTTAAGATTTTAAATTTCACAACAAATTTTCATCGGCATACAAAGCATTTTCAGCATATGAATGGACCGAACCAAACTCTGGCCGAAGTTGCGCGTATGTCCAGGAGCCGTTCAAAACTTGTTTGCATTAGTAGAAAGCCAAGCAATTTTTTTTTTTTACAATTTTTTTTCCTGTCAGTGAAGGCTGTTTGGAACGTGTCAACCCACGATATCAACGTTGCCTTCGGCATGCGTTCAAAAGCTAGGTGATTTTTCATGCATTTTTTTTGTTGACAGATTGGTGGCATGGGTGGTCTGTTCTATTTTTAGCCCAAGCTTGATGGCACAACTTCCTGTGAGGACCCTTGACAAGGAATGTTTGGCTTGGGTCAGTTGTTTGTAAGCAGCCATACAGTTTACATAAGCTTCGTAATGGTCATATTTTTGGGTGGTTAGAATGGATGATCAGCCAAATTAAATTTGTATGCCGAGGTTCCACTGTACTTCTCATAGGAAAACTGCTAGAAATGCTGCACTGACTAGTCACTGAACCACAGAGCTTTGCCTCAATACGTTGATGACTTCTACTGCAAATGCTTGAGTGCTCAATTGACAATCCTTGATGGAATGAAGTCCCAATATTTGCTTTCCTCTACTTGAAGTGAATATCAAAGCTACCCATGGTAACTTTTCTACCTAATACTAGCCTCCATGCTAAAAATAATAGTACTCCATTACCAATTCAGGATCTAAGTGGATTTGCAGTGGAGTAGGGTAATTTTGAATGTAAGTGTGAGCTTGATTGCATGCATGGCTATTAAAATTATTGAGAGTGCTGCCAGCTCGAGTCACTCAAATATTGATTACATTTTTATTTCCGTGCTCTTGGCAAAGGATCTCCATTCCACATGTATTGGCAGCAGCATCTGAAAAGCCCTTTCTGCAGAGCTGTAAACAATATTTTAAACTGGATTTGATGGCATTGTGAAATGCTCCATTTACTTTATATGCAGGTCTTGTGCTCAAAACCCAAGACACTGCATTAAGCAGTTTATCCAGTTGATTACATACTGGATGGCAGGAATATTGCTTACTATTCAGATCTCACTGCTTTCGGAAAGAATCACCTTGACAATTGTCGGAGTGGTACAACGAGGACCTGTCAGTACAGCCGCGAAGGACGGACGATTCTGAAGCCCTCAAAAACAGAACAATGAGTAATATACATGCATAAACATTCTGCATTGTGTCTCTGGCCATCATAGCATGAAGGTAAGCTTGAGCTTCAGCTGAGAATTATGTTCAACTGCCTGTGGGCCATTTTATAGTGAAGCTGAAATGATTCACTCTGCTTTGTTCTCGGACGCAAAAAGAACAGCACAAAACGTAGTGCTATGTTTGCTTTGATCAAACTAATATATACTTATGCTTTCCTGGAGTAAAAATAAAACAAATATCAAATGCTTTTCCACTGAGCATTTTTTCAGCGTCTAAACCAGATGCCGTTTAAGCCATCGCTTGTTCTAATTTAGCAATCACTGAGACAGACAAAGGCCAAAGAGGCCACCATTAGCACTGTGTGTTTCTATCCAAAGTGTTCAGAATGGCTTAATGAATTAGCATTAGCTTCTAGATTAGTTTCCATGTGTTGACTGTTAAAAATGATGGCAAACGGATGCGGCATCATTAGCATGGACAGCTTTAGCTGAGAGAGAGAGAGAGAGAGAGAGAGAGAGAGAGAGGGGTCAGATAACTCATTTGGATAACTGACCTTGTTTTTTTGTGTGTGTGTGTGGGTGTGTGTGTTAGGGCAGAGTTGCCATATGAGATAAGAACACATGGCCATATCGAGGCCAAAAAGCTTGAGACATGCTAGTTCTGTGTCATGTCATTTTACAAGGGTTTAGGATCCGGACAGGAATCAAGTGTGGTTTGTTTTTAAATAGCTCATAAGCTTTTTCATTTTATGTTGCATTATTAAACTCCTAAAGTTATATCTGACTACACAGTGAAGAGCCAGGAGCAGTGTTTAAAATGCAACAGCCCTGACTTGCTCGATTCTGTCTGGCCGTAAATACAGACGAAGCGACCGAGCGACTCAGCAATAACTTTTTCTGTGTGCAAACCCACAATATGGTTATTAATATTTACAACAGAAGCCGCAATCCTTTTACAACTGGACCACCGCTCACGCTGAAGAATCGCCGGTGTTGCTTGTCACTAGTGTGCAAGTGTGTATTATTCATGCCTCCTGATGAAAACAAATCTTCTGTTTATCCTGCATGCTGGATTAACGGATTTAGCACTGGGGTGGCTTAAGCATGTGTCTGTAGTGCTTTGCATAAGTATTCACCCCCCTTTGACTCCCTGCGCAAACAGGAATTGAAATTGACTTCAGCAACAAAGACCAATTAAACAAAAAAGCAGGCATTTAAGTCTTCTTTACGTAAGTATTCGCCCCCTGGCAGAACGAGGGCTGCAACCAGTATAAAATCTTCGTGCAGGTGTCTTGGATCAGTTGTACCACTGTTCTACTACAAACTGCTCTGTCATTTTTGTTGAGTGCATGGCAGTTAATATGAAACCGTATAAACCTTCCAGGACTACCTAATATCCTCTACCCTAGTTGTGACTACACTGAAAAAAAAAACACCTGACTTAATTCCAATGAGTACATCGGTTGTCGGTGATTGAATTGAGGTCCATTAACACAGTTTGTTTTTGGACCTCCAGCATGATTTGATCATCCCTGAATAAATCCCTGAAGTTTATCCCTGAACCTTAACCACGTTAATTAGGGGGCCAAGCACCGAAGATGCAATGGCAACCTAATTATATTCTACCTTTTCTTCTTCTCCTTCTGGGTAGGGTCTCTAACTGTCAGGTAAAAAGTGATATTGATTGGGAATTCTGACCAAATTTGGGCCAAGTTCTGCAAATCCTTTAGGGGCACCATTGGACCAAATTTGGGCCTAATGTTAAAGTACTTTGTCATAACTTTTGAACCATGTGTCAATAATTGTAAAAGCTGTAAATGTAAAAGTTTATTCTGTGGGTCGACACGAGTTCAAGACACCCTTAGGTTTTGATGAAAAACAACTCACAACCTTACGATCAGTAGTCCAACACATTCAGCACTAAGCTACCACATCCCCATGTAAATAAACAATACATCATTGTGTTCTCTTAAATATGTTCAGCAGCATATCGATATATTTTCAGTATGTTAGTTGGATAAAACTAAAGTAGGATTTACAGCTGCAACTCTTCATTTCCATTAGGTTCAAACATCTGGATCCTGATTTTGTTGGATGGACAGATTGGTGGACAGCAATTTACCAGTCTTATCACAGATTCACAATCAGAACAAGGTCTGGGTTTTGACTGGCATATCCCATCCTTAGAGTGTTGGGGTCAGAGCGTCAGTCATGATGCAGTGGCGCAGAGAGGCTGGGGGCCTTGGTTCAATGTCCCAATGGTGGCAGCTGGGGCTTGAACCCCGATCTTCCGATCAACAGCCTGAGCTACCAGCACTACAGAGACTTCTGTAACAATATGGTTGTCATCTACAAGTAAACCAGAATATACCAAAAGACCCCTGAATTTAGTTTCCCTTTCTGTGCTAAATTACTAGGTCAAACTTTGATATAGAAATGTACAAATGCTTGTGTTAAACATAGCAGCCTGTAAATAGAGACTGGATGTATTTAGCATGGTGTTGTTCATTTGGAGCATTCAACAAATACCGATATTGTCACTGTGTTACGCTTCTACTCAGTCTCTTATCAGTGTTTGTAAAGCTTGTTGAATTTACTCATCTGGAAGCTGCTTTGTGAACAAAGCTTAGCGGCTGAACAAAAGCAAAAAAAAAAAAGGTCAAAAGTGCAGATTTAAAAACATGGTTGCTGGTTGTAATGCCGTGTCATGTTTACTGGCATGTCATAAATGTCGAAAAAGAACAATATTCCTCAAAAAAAAAACACAAAAGTACTACAAAATTGACTTCTCTTATTTTGTATACTTAGCAGAACAAATACGTGCTAGCACACAGTGCGCTTCTGAAAGCCAAATGTTTGCACATCTATGCACAACAAAGCTTAACAAGGCTTAATCCAAGGTCACATCTGGGTCATGACTTTTCTTATCCCGTCTGTGTTGCTAGCTGCTTAGCATAGTTTTTCCTATCAGCCCAAGCAATCTGTGTATTGTAAACAGCTAGCTGTAATTCAGCCAGAAAACGACTTTACCTAATGAGATTATGTGAGTCGAAAGACAGTCAGCAGCCAATCTGGTTGAGCATCAGAAAGCTGATGCATTAGATCTGTTAGATCCTCTCAGTGTTAGATGGCTTTGTCACCAGGCCTTCACTCGATGAGTATGCGGGTGTGTGTCAATCACTTCCGCCTCCGAGACAAGAAAATGAGCTGATGATGATATCGACTCTGACTGTAGAATCCAGAGGGGCATCCCTGTCATTCCCTGTCAATGTGTTTGCACATAGATGCAGACTCAACTGATCATTTACAATAAAATACTGTAATAAGCTGGCAGATGCCCTTAACACCCTGGGCGAAGGGGTAAAAAAAAAAAATCTAAAGGAGAATTTATCGAGTTTACTGTAATCTGCTCTAGGTTTATTTAAAAAAACAAAAAAAACAAAAAGAAATTAAATCTAATCTAAAGTCAAATATCTACTATATTTAAGATAAATTGAAAAACTGCCCCATGTGAAAATAAATAAATAAATAAATTAATTAATTAATTAATTAAATAATTAAAAAATAAATAAAGCAAGTGCATCCACTTTTTTTTTACTTTAAGATTGCAAAAAGCAGGCAACTGGTCCAGACGTCATTACGAGCAGCATGGGAACAGTGAGCCTAGCTGCTTTTAAGACAAGGTGACATGATTCAGTCAGTTTGAATTAGCGAAAGGTCAGAAGCACAGTCACGTCGCCTTTCAGTGACATTTACATCAGTTTCATCAAATGAGTGATGAATGGAACAGAGAACAGAGACGGTAAACATCACTGATTCAGTTTGGGGATCTTCTCAGGAGTTCCGGTCAGGGATGTGAAGCTTTACTGCTAGACTGTGAGCGAGGATTATGGAAGGTAAAGCTACAAACAAAACGCCACATCAGCACAAGAGTGATGCAGAAAGCAGGACTTATACAGTGGTGCTGATGAAGGTCAGACGAGAAGTGATTAGTGAGGCATTTGAGTAATGTAGTCACTGTGCAAGCACAGTCACCGTGACAAGGATCGCCATCATTTTAAAAAAAGGTTGGTACAACTAACTGTTTTAAAGGCCACAGATGTGTAAATAAATCAGCAAACAAACAAATAAATAAATATATACATAAATAAATAATAAAAATTTAAACGTCTATAATATAATATAATATAATATAATATAATATAATATAATATAATATAATATAATATAATATAATATAATATATGCTGTGGGAAAATGTAGTATTAATAATAATAATAATAATAATAATAATAATAAATAGACAATTACACAATTCAGGTTACTTTTCCATTTGGTTCTTTTCTCAATAATAAAAAAAAATAGGTGATGGACCAAATAAATTACAAAAAATAATCGACTATAATAATAATAACGATTTTGTGCTCTATTTTGGGGAGAAAAACATTAGTAGGAGTACTAGTAATACTGAAGTAGTTAGTAGTTAGTACTAAAGTTTTGTACTTTTGGAAGAAAACAATTGTAATAGCTGATATTCAAACTGTTAGTACTGTATCAATATCAGAAATGAAAACAAAACAGAAACAGAAATGAAAATCTTGAAATCTCTAGTAACTACTGTAATGCTTTTTTGTTCACACTTTCCACACACACACACACACACACACACACACGCACACACACACACACACGTGATAGACATGTTCCACCCTAAAACACATCAGTCTGTGCCTGTGGGCGGACAAACGTTTACACACACTCTGTCATTTGGACACCAAGCTGGTTGTTAACGATCTCGATCCGACGTCCTCTAAAGAAAAAAAAAAGACTTTCTTAATGACTTTAACCTTTTATTTTTAGCCAGTTTATTTATTACACTTTTAGACATTTGATATAAGCTGCATATCTGTCTCATTGTGTGCATCATTTATAAATATCTGTGTGATTTTATGTACAATCGAGTTTCCCATGTAAAGTGTTGTGTTATCTACAGAAAGCTAAACTAAACCTGGAGAAGTGAGAGATACACCATTGAGTCCTGACACTTAGACGGTGTGTTGCCATGACTACCTGTCGTGTAAAAACGACCGAAATCGCACAAAGTGTCCAGTCCTTTTTACATTTAATACAGCTGTGGGATTTACAGTAGTGGAGGCAGAGCACACAGAGCATGAGAGCATGCAGAACGTAAACACAAGTCCATTAATCATCCCGTAACCATGCGATACTTTAATCTGTATTCTCTCTCTTTCACTAAATCATGGCAAGCTGTTAGGGGACAAAGCGCACCAGGAAAACGTGTTGTCATTTATTATTAAAGCTCATTCGGAAGCCATGATTCATGTGCGTAGGGATACCTCGATAAATCGCATGATGCATTACAGAAGAGAAATACAATATCAGGGCAAAGGGTAATGAGCTTGAAGGTCTTATTTATGTGGGTTTATTCCCTATTATTCAGTCCTCTAGAGAATACAGCAGCAGAGCGTTTATTTGGCTTTGTTGACCATTCACTGATTGGGCTTTTGAATAAAAACACCAGCTTTAGGTGGAAGAAAATATCATTTTAAAAAAAATGATAATTTCTATTAAAAAATAGACACGAGTTTCTGATATTTAGTCGAATAAAACATTATTTTCCCATTTAATTAGGTATCCTAGTTCAACTAATTACAGTTAAATGCCCCCACAGCCACACAATCCCACACAGCTAAATACCCCACAATTATTAAAACCTCCTCTGTTTTTCAGAGAAACAATCAAACTAAATAAATAAATAATTCCAATACTCATCAAGCAATTATTCTCAGAGAACAAATACATGTTTTTTCTTGTTTTTCTCTCCAAACATCTGCCAATAAATAAATAAATAAAAAAATAAATAAATAGAGAGAGAGAGAGAGAGAGAGAGAGCGAGAGAAAGAGAGAGTTAATAATTGATGTTGGTGTGGTTAAGGAAAATAGGTCTGAAATTATTGGGAAAATATTATTAATATTAATATTAATATTAATATTAATAATATCTGCATTTTTTAAACCTTATTTATTTATTTGTTTGTTTGTTTATTTGTTTGTTTGTTTTAAACTTGCAAATACCCCCCCACACACACACGATAACCACTTAGAAGCTCAAACTAGGACCTCCTGATAAAAGTTTACACACTTTTCTGCTCTTTTTCTTAAACCTGTACATCTCAACATGAAGGTGTGTGACGTTTCATTTTTTTTTTCTTTCTCTCGTCTCAGCTTTACACCTCAGATTTCTGTTCTATTTATCGTGTTTCATTTTTTATAAGCAATAAATATGTGATAGTGTTGTGATATTTAAAAGATGTTTGCTCTTGTTATTCCTCTCGTTATCTCTGCTGCTAGGCCAGTGTGGGATTTATTTATTTATTTTGTTACTCCCAAGTTGTTCCTGTCCCTGTTTTTCTTCAAAGAATCCCTCCTTCTTCTGGTTGATTTTTCATCAGTGTTAGGGATCAACGGCCCCAAATCTGATCTTTGTTAGGGGTTAGACATTTCTGTATGAGAGCTACAGCTGTGTTGTTATTCGGTTAAATCCAATATGCTCCTGTTTTTACAGGTTAGAATTTACACCTGTAGCTGGAGACAGTCGACTGACTTTTTCATAACTACTCATGAATTATGGGAATTTAACACAAGACTGCAGCTTAGCAACAGCAGATAGATCGATATAAGAAATGATAAATGCTGCAGATACACTTGAAACTGAAAGTTTATCCTGAAAGTCCTGAGAGTGGATTGAATCCATTCCAGCATGTGGGAAACTGGGAATGGGAATGGCTGATATTCCGTACAAACTCAAACCCTGGGTTGTAGTATGACCAGCAAAACTACAGAAGAAAGCTATGAAAAAAAGTCTTAAGAAAATAGTTTTAATAATAAATTTATTATGATTTCAAAATGTGCTTCACAAAATCTGAATTATATGGCTAGTATTTTAAGCTTTCAATAAAAAAATAAAGTAAAACAATTCTGTAAAATTTAAAATAAAAATAAAATTTAAAATAAAACATATATAAATTTTTTCTTTCTTAACCACATAAAAACTCACACCACTCCGTTTAAATCCTACAATAAAGCTTCTATAAAATGTTTAGAGATAAGTGCAGGGTTAATGTGTGTCACCTGTGTAAATCTTCATTTCATTGGAAAAATGGAACGGCTTTAAACGTTTCTCGAGCCGTCGTTCTGCCACTGCGGAACGCTTGACGTTAGCAAGTTATCAGCTCATTAACCTTTGCAGGTCTTGTTTAGATATTTTCAGGCCGCCTTTACACACGGCTCACTAACCCAGCATTGTTGTAGATTAATTAGGGGGCGACTGGTTAATTCCCGCAAGTAAACTACAGGGAAGGTTTCAAATTAATTCTACAAGCCTGGCAACTGCAATTCCCCGATGTGACAGCAGGGAGGGATGATGGAAAGAAAGAGAGAAAGAGAGAGAGAGAGAGAGAGAGGGCAATAAAAGCTTCAGATGGTTCTGGGAGATATTATGTTTCCATGCACACACTGGATACCATCTTATATGATCTATACACATACATTTATAAGCCAGAGCAATACACTTCCTTTATATGTGCCAGGAAAATTACACTGTAGTCAGCAGATATATTCAATAATCCTTAAACTGAATTACATAACAAAAAAATACATTTCTTGCTGATCTACTTTTGAAAATGAAATCTTTCACTTGCCCGTTTACATTTTCCAAGTATATGTCCAGTCTCGAGAACGAAAAAAAAAGTTGGCCCAAGAAGAAACAGAAAGTTCCGGAAAGTAATCCCTGAAGACTGATGCTCTTAAATTTTATTCAATCACAGCATGACTCCAAGCATTTCCTTTTCTCACACCCTACGCCACTAACAATTTATTTATTTGTAAACATATATTCATATCCATTTATACTTGCTATTTTTAGCAACAATGTAGAAAGTCTACAAAACAAATATTTTTTTTATCTCTTACAGTACGATATAAACAACAAACCCCTAAGAATAAGTTTAAACAACTTCTTGTATTTAGTTGCCATAATAACATATAGAACCAGTGCACCTTCTGACCAATCAGAATCAAGAATTCAAAACTGTGGGACTAAAAGGAAAATAAAGGCTTTAATGCAATTATTATGAATAAACCTATATATATATATATATATATATATATATATATATAATATTTAGAATATAATATTTAGATATACTTTCTTCTCTCTAATAATTTATCTCGTTTGAGGCGGAGTTTAAAAAGACGAAGGCGAGCGTGAGTGAGATATCAAAAAGAAAGCCAGAGTCTAGACACACTCGGATAGTCAGAGTCTCCTTCTCTTAGTACATCTCCATTTTTATCAGGCTCTTTATCTCATTCACTCACTCAGGGAGAGAGAGAGAGAGAGAGAGGCAGTGATCCTGAAGAGGTCGCTCAGTGAAAGGGCTGGCATCATCGTTTAAGGGCAAATGGAGTCCATCAATAAGATTGCACAGTGGGAGACGGGTGATGATAGACCATTAGCTAAGATTCCTACCTCTTCACCAACACCTCACTCCATCCACCTACCATGAATCCTACCTTTCTCTTTCTCTCTCTCTCTCTCTCTCTCTCTCTCTCTATCCTTCCATCTCTCTCTCCCTCTCCATCTCTCTCCCTCCCTCCCTCTTTCACTCTTTTCCTCCCTCTCCCTCTTTCACTCCATCTCTCTCTCTCCCCCTCCGTCTGTCTTTCTCCCTCCCTTTCTCTCTCTCTTCCTTTTTCCCTCCATCTTTCTCTCTTCCTCTCTCTTTCACTCTACCTTTCCCTTGCTCTTCCTCCATCTCTCTCTGTTTTTCCTCCGTTTTTCTTACTCTCTCTCTCTCTCTCTCTCTCTCTCTCCCTCACTCTCTCTCTCCATCCCACACACTCACACAGCTGGATCATAAGGGCCCATAAGTTGAACCCAACCATGAAAAAGCAATAATTTTATTTGATTATTCTTCTCCTGACACACACTCAGATCATCATCCTACATGATAGGTATAAAATAAAACTATATGTAATTAATTTCACATTTAATTTCAGATTTAAGATCAAATGTGTTTGATTTCAATTTCAATATATTTGATTTTGTATTGAATTATAAATAATAATAACAATAATAATAATGTATTGAATAGATTGTTTTTTCTAGGACTTTATTGATATTTAGACACATTCTGTGTATTATTATGTCTGTTTAGTTGCAGTGGCTCAGTGTGCAGTCTTTTTACAGCTCATATAAAAAAAGACAAAAGAAAAAATATAGGAAAAAAAAAGACTAAGATGAAGAGGAAGAATTTCACATACATGTGTCGAGCGTCTGTGAATCACATCCTTGGCGTAGCTCCATGCGCCGGCAGCAGTGTGTTCTTTATCACTCCGCAGCTTAAACACAATGAGACTGCATTTCTCTTTCCTACAACGTCCTAACAATTCGTCAGCTACAAATACCTGACACTGTTTTTTTTTTTTTTTTTTTTTTTTACTTTGCTAACAGCTAAGACTCTGTTTGTTTGTTCTGAGTGGAGAAAGATGGAGCGAGCGCTTGGAGTTTCTCAGGCTTGAAAGGTCATGCTGATAGATCAGCCTGATGTTCAGTCTCGGGGAAATTTCATCCTCACTGGCAAACATGTCAGTTTGTCCTGATGCGATGTTCGAATTGACCCTTCATTGTGTTCTGACCTTTCATTTTACCTTGTTACTCTCAGGCATTCTTTTTTCTCTCTCTTTGACGAAGAGTCACTGCAAATCGATACTGAATTTCGTCCGTCTGAACGTGTTTTCGCTACGTAAAAAACAATACGTTTCTATCCAGATGGGTGTGGCCTCTTGCAGGATGACACCGCCCACATCCATGCGGCACAAGAAGAACTCCTGACTGAATAATCTGATGTTAATTACAGCCTGTGGCCTTCAGAATATCGTTAAAGCACCAACAGAAGTGTGGGGAAAAAGACAAAGCCTTGACTGTGGAACCTTGGTATAGGAATTTAATTGGTTCTGGAGGCGAGTTCTTAAGGTGAAAATTTGTATTGGTGAATCGAATTTTCCCATAAGAAATAATGTAAATGCAAATAATCCGTTCCAGCCACCCACAATTATGAGCAATATGACCAATACGAAGCATATGTAAACTGTATGGCTTGCAAAGAACTGACCCAAGCCAAGCATTCCATGTCAAGGCTCCTCACAGGAAGTCATGCCACTGAGCCTGGGCTAAAAATAGAACAGACCAGACCCATGCCACCAATCTGTCAAACAAAAAAAACACCCCAAAAATCACCTAGCTTTTGAACACATACTGAAGACGACATTGGTATTCTGAGTTGACTCTTTCAAACTGCTTTCACTGACTGAAAATTTGTAAACTCACTTCGGTTGGCTTTTTTGAACAGCTCCCGAACGTATACACAACTTAGCCAGTGTTCAGTTCCGTATGTATGCCAAAAATGCTTTGATGCAAATTTCTTGCAAAAATTCTTGAGCTGAAAATTCGTAAGGGAGTGCATTCGTACACAGAGGTTCCACTGTACTTGTCACTTATATATTACAACACAGTGATATCAGTGCTTGTTAGCAAGTGAGGGTTGGAGTGCAGGGTGAGTCAGCCATGATACAGCACCTCTGGAGCAGAGAAGGTTAAGAACCTTGCTTACGGGCCCAACAGTGGCAGCTTGGTGGTGCTGGGACTTTCACTTTTGACCTTCTGATCAGTAACCCAGAGCGTTAACCAAGATCAAGTCAAGATCAAGTTTTACAGGGGTCAAGTTCCAAACAAAGTGAGACTGAATCTTGATGGAGACCTTGTTTTAGTCCAAACTAGCTGGCTTCATTCATGCTTTACACCAACAATTAGGCTGTTTTCTAGATTGACTTCTACGTTAAGCGGCACCAAACATCTTCAGTCCTACCTTTAAAGCTCTGCCTTTAAAGGACACTGGAATTACAATAAAGACCTAATTCACTCACCTGAACATCAGGTGGCACCATTTATAACAAACCCATGCTGGTAGCCATCTATTACAAACCAGTAGCAAGCTACAGTGTGAAGAACTTTTTAATTTTACAGTAATTTAATAGCAGCAGGGTTACAGTAAAGTATTATTGTAAAGTGAAATACTATAATATCTGAGCTGTAGCTTGATGTTTGTGATTAAGCCTCCAACTACAGCAGTTTGGTTGAGATTTTTGTGGTGGCTCAATGGTTTCTTTTGTAATATGTAAGATTGCTTAATGTAATTTCTACAGTACTTACTACTGACCTTGCTGATGGAAAATTTTTAGAGTGTAGGGTTTGACATCAGACAGGGATCCAAGAAGAGAAGACTAGTTTAAAAGAGGAAGATCTTTTGGTCCATCAATTCAAAGTTATTTCATTAAATTACCATCTACATCAAACTGGGGTTTTAGCATGAGATATACAGTATCTCACAAAAGTGAGTACACCCCTCACATTTTTGTGAATATTTTATTATATCTTTTCATGTGACAAAACTGAAGAAATGACACTCTGCTCCAGTGTAAAGTAATGAGTGTACAGCCTGTATAACAGTGTAAATTTGCTGTCCCCTCAAAATAACAACACACAGCCATTAATGTCTAAACCATTGGCAACAAAAGTGAGTGCACCCCTAAGTGGAAATGTCCAAATTGGGCCCAATTAGCCATTTACCCTCCCCGGTGTCATGTGACTTGTTAGTGTTACAAAGTCTCAGGTGTGAATGGGGAGCTCTACATAAAGATGGCCTAGGCTATAAGAAGATTGCCCAAGACCCTGAAACTGAGCTGCAGCACGGTGGGCAAGACCATACAGCGGTTTTACAGGACAGGTTCCACTCAGAACAGGCCTTGCCATGATCAACCAAAGAAGTTGAGTGCACGTGCTCAGTGCCATATCCGGAGGTTGTATTTGGGAAATAGACATATGAATGCTGCCAGCATTGCTGCAGAGGTTGAAGAGGTGGGGGGTCAGCCTGTCAGTGGTCAGACCATACGCCGCACACTCCATCAAATTGGTCTGCATGGCTGTCATCCCAGAAGGAAGACTCTACTAAAGAGGATGCACAAGAAAGCCCGCATACAGTTTGCTGAAGACAAGCAGACTAAGGACATGGATTACTGGAACCATGTCCTGTGGTCCGATGAGACCAAGATAAACTTATTTGGTTCAGATGGTGTCAAGTGTGTGTGGTGGCAACCAGGTGAGGAATACAAAGACAAGTGTGTCTTGCCTACAGTCAAGCATGGTGGTGGGAGTGTCATGGTCTGGGCCTGCATGAGTGCTGCCGGCACTGGGGAGCTACAGTTCATTGAGGGAACCATGAATGCCAACATGTACTGTGATGTACTGAGGCAGAGCATGATCCCCTCCCTTCAGAGACTGGGCCACAGGGCAGTATTCCAATGACCCCAAACACACCTCCAAGATAACCACTGCCTTGGTGATGGACTGGCCAAGCATGTCTCCGTACCTAAACCCTATTGAACATCTGTGGGGCATCCTCAAACGGAAGGTGGGGGAGTGCAAGGTCTCTAACATCCACCAGCTCTGTGATGTCATCATGGAGGAGTGGAAGAGGACTCCAGTGGCAACCTGTGAAGCTCTGGTGAACTCCATGCCCGAGAGGGTTAAGGCAGTGCTGGAAAATAATGGTGGCCACACAAAATATTGACACTTTGGGCCCAATTTAGACATTTCCACTTAGAGGTGTACTCATTTTGTTGCCAACGGTTTAGACATTAATGGCTGTGTGTTGAGTTATTTTGAGGGGACAGCAAATTTACACTGTTATACAGGCTGTACACTCACTACTTTACATTGTAGCAAAGTGTCATTTCTTCAGTGTTGTCACATGAAAAGATATAATAAAATATTTGCAAAAATGTGAGGGGTGTACTCACTTTTGTGAGATACTGTACTTTAGGGAGGAAAAAACACACTTTAGGATTCTTCTGTTTGTCCTGTTTGTGGGACCTTTAAAATTTAAACCCTACAGTAAATGGGTTCCAAGTAGAACAAGTTTATGAAGCTAAAATCCTTTACTTTTTAATCCAAAAAACATAGCAGGCCTTTTATCTAAGAGAGAGTAGATCCTATTCACAAGAACAAACTGATTCATAAAAAGATAAATAAATTATAGCTGAATAGCAATGAAATATTACTTAATGCTTAGAAATCAGAGAATTGTTATAGTTAGAATCTTCATCTTGCCCTTATGTAGAACTCTACACTAAAACAAACAGCTGAAAAACCAAGAGTACAAAGAGAACTAAGTTCTGACGTCAGAAAGCGGAAATAAATTCAGAATTTTCCTTAAAGGAGATCAGTATTTGTGATGTAAACTGATCATCACCTGGAAATAAATAAAGTTTTCACTTACCTGTATAGGTGGAAGTTGCATCCCAGCATACAGGATAGACAGAGAGAGAGAGAGAGAGAGAGAGAGTCATTTATATGCACAATAACAACCGTATTCAATTATTGAAAAGCTTTTTTAACACAACTCACACTACGAGCACTCCTTAAAGTGCAATTTGGGAGAATTACTGAAATGAAAAGGACCACGTCAGTATAAATATTTAAAAGGCGGTCCTGTTTAGGCAGTTTTAGATAACTATGAGCGACGATGCTCTGGATTCGTTATGAAAAGCGAGCACGGAGCCATGTGCCTATGCTGATATATAACAACATGTAAATATGTCAGAGCCATCTCCATAGAAACAAGACGGTCGTTACCAGGATACAGGCGTGAAATTGTTATTCACAGCCATAACACCAGGCAGATTTTTTTCCCTTCCCCGGGGCGCCATCTTTTTCGGAGTATGACACTTCTAAGCGCATGCAAATGATGTGACACGACTTTGACTTTTGACCCAGTTTACAGTCCGTCTGAAGGAGACGTGTGTGTTAAACACTGCAGCACTTGATTGGAAAACACAGCAGGGTTCAAACTGACTTAGTTAACTGGATAATTAATGACAATTCATATCATTTAGATAAGGTTTTTTTTAAATTCTTTATAAGTATATTTATTATTTAACAGAAAGCAAAAGGTTTCACCCCCTGGGCTTCTGAATGGAATTCCAGGTAAATATAAAACTTTAGAATTTTATTTTTATAAACATATGTTATTTATTTATTTATTTATTTATTTATTTATTTATTTATTTATTTATTTATTTAATTTATCGGATTTATTTTAAAATGCTAATTTGAACAAATCTTAAAACTTCTAAGGTTCTTCAAATTATATTTATACAACTGAAAGCAAAAGTTTTGAAACTTTTACTTTTATTTTTTACTTTTAAATTTTACTTTTATAAAAACAAATGTTTTTTTTATTATTAAATCAAATTTATTTTACTTGATTTTTTATTTGCCAATTTGGACACAACCTTCTTTAAATTATATTTATAAAATTGAAAGCAAAATTTTGCACACCCTAGGTTTATAAATGGAAACATGCAAACAATTAACCAAGGCTATTTGGCTCTATCTTAGTTCTATCTTAGTTCTATCTTATCTTATCTTATCTTATCTTATCTTATCTTATCTTATCTTATCTTATCTTATCTTATCTTATCTTATCTTATCTTATCTTATCTTATCTTATCTTATCTTATCTTATCTTATCTTATCACACCTCAGTGCTCAGGCGATGCTGATTAATATTTTAAAGCAGCAGCTTGGACTTTAGTTCCGCTCTCAAATCACTCACATTAATGAATTTGTTCTGCAATATGTTGTGATATGATACAATAACAACTAACTGTGAGCGTATTAGCAATAATGTGGTAAACTTATCAGGAATGAAAGAGTCTCCAGTGTCAAGGAGGAACGTTTTCAGACATCTTTAAACTCTTTGCTATATTAACGATAAAATAAAAAAGAGTGAGAGATGCGAGATGTTGACCTCTGCTTGAACAAACTGAACAACAGGAACTTTTTTTTCCACAGAAGTTATTTTTACAGCATTAAAAGTAACTGGAAATGCATAAAAAGTATGATGTTTAATTTTTAAAATAAATAAATAAATAAATGTGTTATTTCTATTGCTGTGGAATAAAACATACTAGGGTAATGCTTTCATAGGAAAATAATTAATGTTTATTTTCCTACAGCAGCATAATGTGTTTTTTTTTTCTTGTATGTTTTAAGTATTTTTATTACGACTTTTTGAAATTTAAATAAAGTGATTATCCCAGTTTATTTATTTATTTATTTATTTATTTATTTATTTATTTATTTATTTATTTATTTATTTATGAAGATTCATTTCTCTTTCTGGTCCTTCGATACTCGAAGCTCGATGCTATCTTTCAGCTAAAAAAAAATATTTGTTCTCACTTTTAATAAGTAGGCTATCAACCAAGAAAAAAGTGTGTATTAGGTTATTATTATTATTTTTTTAGCAAGTCCCCGAGTTGGCTTTTCTCCAAACCTCCAAACCACGATCAATGAGTAAGTGCATGCGCTGCAGGAACACACACGCTAATTGAGCACTGGGATGAGATCCAGGCAAAAATAAATAAATTTAAAATAAAAAAAAAAGTGCACAGCCCTGAGATATTCCCTGATAAAAATTTTAGATTTTGGTTGGCGACGGATTTGAGGAAGTGAGGGCTCTGTGTGTTTCTCTCACCAAACAGAGGCTCGTTATGAAACACCGTTTCAGCCGTTTGCTTTATTATTCATTAATCAGCACAGATATTCTGCTCATGGCTGCAGATTCCTCCTTCCCATTACGCCTAATTCAATCTCTGCCTTTCATGCCTAAATGATATTTACAGAGAGAATAAGAGCAGAGAGTGAGAGAGAGAGAGAGAGAGAGAGAGAGAGAGAGAAGGCAATCAACACCCTAATGCTGTGATATAAACAGTTCATAATATCCATGGTGACATTGTAATTTTTCATTCCTTCTGATCATTTCTACGTTCAGCATTTTCACGCACGTTTGCAAATTCGCCTCGATTTGTACGTCTCACGCCACGCACTGATTTTCTTCGAATTATATTTTCCAAACAAGATTACATCGTTCTTCGTGAATTCACAATATACATTACGGTGTATTAATGAAGACTTGAGGCTCTGGGTCACTGACTGGAAGATCAGGGTTCAAGCCCCAGCACCACCAAGCTGCCATCTTTGGGCCCTTGAGCAAGGCCCCCAGCCCACTCTGCACCAGGGGTGCTGTATCATGGCTGACCCTGCACTCTGACCCCAACCCCCAAGGATGGGATATGTGAAGAAAGAATTTCACTGTGCAGTCATGTATATGTGATAAATAAAGACAACTTAAGGATTCTAAAGGGAATGAAGGTTACATTTTTTCCTTTTAAAAAATTTCAACATCTTGTTAAAGCTTTATCTCCAGAGGAAAATGAGATATGGAGGCGGTATATTATTTAAAAATTAATAAATAAATAAATATCAGGAGGAATGTCCAAGGAGAGGCACCAAAAAGAAAAAAATATTGAATTAAAATGATTTAAAATTATATTTCACATCTGTACCAAGTCATAAGTGAGAAACCGAGTCGATAAAAAATGCATGATTACTTCTAACCATTTAAAGCTCTTTCTACAACTTGTAGGGAAAGATACAAGGAGTAATGTTTCTGGTGAAATTGAATTTAATGGACGAATTTTAAATAAAGTGCAAAATGTGTAGCAATTCTTTTTTTAAAGCATTCATATTTTTTTGTCTTTAGGGAATTTTTTTTACAGGTTTAGGAATTAGGATTATGTATGACTTTGATCAACAGTCAGTGACGCACTGTAAAATCTATACGCTTTCTTTAAGATCCCATCTACAACCGCTAAATTCACTCCATTTTCCAAACTCTTTTGTAAGGTTTTACGTAGAAAATTGAACTTTTTATTTGGCCGGAACTGAACCACTCTACCAGGAGCAAGATTTCCATTTCCTCTCAACACTTTATAGCAACATATAATCTGACAAAATGATTCACTTCATAACTTTTCCTAAGAGTCAGCACATTCTTACAAATAGTAAAATACAATAAATCTAGAACTTTACTAGATATCCTTCCTCCGAAAAAACCTTCGGACAACTTTTTTTCTCTGATCATTGAGTCATATGGGAAATAATATCAGCAGGAATTTAGTGCTCACTCAAACCCTCATACTTTTACTGTGTCTTTGCATTTACATCCCATTCCAAAGCCTATGCTATGGAGATTTGCTGCTAGAGCAGTGTCTATTCATCTAAAAATGTGTTTGAGGATGCGGCTATGAGGATTTGTACAGATTTAGATTCCACACAAGTAAAATTTGGTCAGGTATTGAAGTAAATTCCAGTCTGCATTCCAGTTCATCCCAAATACACATCAATGGGGTTGAGGTCAGAGCTTTAGACACTCCAGAGCTTAACCATTAAGTTCATGAAGGGAGATGGAGATGATCATTGTACAAGCAAACTCCAAAATCTTGTGGAAAGCCTTTACAGAAGAGAAGATTATAACAGCGAAGACTATTGGGAATAAATCCAGAGTGCAATGTTGGAGGTGACAAGGAGTGGTCCATTTACTTTTGCCTATATAGAAACGCTAACAGTCTGAGCTTTCAGATGAACAAAACATGGGTTCTCTGGTGATCTTTGACTTTCTAACTTTCCCAGACACACGTTGCTCTTTCGTTTGGGGGAGAAAAAAAAAAGACAATTTATTGTGGTCAGCGAAGGTCAAGAATTGTAGGATATTAAGAGTGGAGGAGAAATGGAATACAAAATGGAGAAAGGGACATGGGAAGGACTCAGTAGAGCAGCATGACTGGTAGGAGGTGCGTAAAAGAACGCAAGTCTTAGAAGAGAATTTAATATAAAATATAGGGCATAACCACAAATAATTTTTTTCAGGTTTTTTTTCTTTTGGCTTTTGGTAGTTCAGTGATGTGACTGTAATTGGCTATAAATCTCTCTCTCTCTCTCTCTCTCTCTCTCTCTCTCTATATATATATATATATATATATATATATATATATGTTCTGATATGCAAATAGCAGCTACTTAAGACTATGATGTGACACGAAGCTGATCATCAAGCAGAGAGCCATAAAGAGACACATACAGCATCACCACAGCATTCTTCATTTTTATTATTATATACAGAGAAACTCGATCTCACTGGTCGTTCCGAATCAGGTCCAATATGCAAGACATCCAGCATACGATAAAACCACAGATTCTAGAGTGCAATTTCATTTTTCATTTCACTGAGCCACCAAATTTAAAACTTCCATAAAAGCTTCAGGTTTCCCTTTTCCATTTATTTAGCTTATCAAATAATTATCATGAGTTTCAGAGTGAAATGAGGTGCGATTTTAGAGAGGGCAATATTAAAAATTGACTCAGAGTACTCAGGGTAGAGGGGAAACTTTGTGGAACATTTTATTACTTACTTTTTTTTTACTTTGGTTTAATTCTGTAGGTATTTTTCAGAAAATTTCAACCAAAGTCCTTGACCTGGAGTACAACTAACAGTGCTCTGCATTCAGAATATGTGACATGTTTTAAAATGATATAATATGAATCTTTCAAGGGAGTCGATTTATTCAAATCAGAATCGACTCTTTCCTCTCTAAAACGACTCCTTGCCATATCTTTGATTTAATTCTGTAGGCATTTTTTCAGAAAATTTCAACCATGTCCTTGACCTGGAGTACCACTAACAGTGCTCAGCATTCAGAATATGTGACAAGTCATAAATAGGTAGAATATGAATCTTTTAAGTGAGTCAAATCATTTGAATCAGAATCGACTCTTTCTGCTCCTGAATGACTCCTTGCCGTATTCCCCCCAAAAGAATTGAAGTATTTTCACCAGGGATTGTTCAAATGAATGAGTGAAATTCTAATAAATTAAATACTAGCACTTGACATTGGATTTGTATAAAATACACAGGCAGATTCAAACCGTTGATTCATACACACTTCTGACTCAAACAAAAAAATTCCATTCTTGCAGATTTGAAAAGAAGCAATTACACTGAGCGGTGACTCTGCCTATATTCACAACAAAAAAACATTTGACTCAAAGAGCCGGCTCATTCATCAATGATATATAACTTCAGGAAAGCGATAAAATGGTTCAAACCTATGACCTTGACAGCCTTGAAGAAATTTTATTCTGTTTACTTTTTCTTGTTGTTGATGTACAGGTGAATAACTATTTTATAATTTTGAAACAATACTGAATTTTTGGAATATTAGTCAACTTCAAATCATCTAAACTGGGTCACTCTGTAAACCATCCGGAACAGACGAGCCCAGGCAAATTGGACATCAATGTCCTTTATAAAGATTTGATGTTGCTTCAAATTAAAACGTTAAATAACCAGTGCAACTGCTGTAGGCTGAGTCTCCTTGTCCAACTGGGGACAGTGAATAATTTACATTGTCCTGAATCCTTCCAGAAATGAGTTCCATCTGTGCAATAAATAATTAAAATCCACATACTGTACATGTGGTTTATCTCCTAAATGTCATGGGCGTACAGCTAAAGCAAAGCAATATGAGCTTGAGAATCATTAGCACCAAGGTCTAAAAGAACGTTTTTTACACGTATAGATATCTATAATATCCCAATCGTGGATCTTACAAAAAAAGTGTAATGTAGATAGATCTGGTTTGTATTTGATCCATCAGATTGATTAATTTTCCAAACAGTCTGAGTGTTGGCATGAATCCTGTTGTGAATTTTCAAGTCCATATTTCATCTTAGTAAGAAAAAAAAAAAAATACATTGCAAAGAATCTTTGGTCAGTCTTCTTAGCTTCTTAATCAAGCCTCAAATGATGGAGAAACTCTAACAGGGTTTTACATAAGAATATTCTCAGCTGTATAAACCAAACCTGATTTGCATAATCAGCAATGACGCCAAAAATCAGGGTCTTGTTAGCTTCTCTGTAAACAATTTTTACGGCATTTCAGCAGACGCACTTATCCAGAGAGACTTACATTTTTATCACATTTTATACAACTTAGCAACTGAGGATTAAGGGCCTTGCTCAGGGGCCAAGCAGTGGCAGCTTGGTGGACCTGGGATTCAAACAATCTCACAACCTTCCAACACCTTCACCACTATGCTACCACATTCCCTGAAAATCTAAAGGGAATATTGTTGTGTATCCAGGCACACATTTGAGAAGACATTGCTCTACAACCTAGCAATGGGGGTCTGAAGATGCCTCGAGGTTTGGAAACGTCCAGCTCAGAATAATTATCAGTGACTACACAGTTCTCTAATGGACATCAGTGGATAGAATAAATAAATCTATTAGTTGTGAAATTATGTCTAGTTCCTAATCTGTCACAACTCTACTCAATATCAAGCACTTTTAATGAATCCTGGATCTTTTAAAGAGGAACCTTCTCTGTTCTCAGGTTCCACCATCCTGAACCATACAGAACCCCTCAGGATAGTGAAATTATTATTTTTTTCCTTATAGGTACCATGCCAAGAGCAAAATTTCATTCCCAGATGTATTAAATCAACATAAGGGGATCACTTTATCATTTAATGGCAACATTTAATTTGACAGACGTGATTTATTCTAAATGATCAACTAAAATCAAACCAATAGCTGCAGGTCAGGCTTCATAATCTGGAATGGATTCTTAACTAGAGCTGTCAATAATGTTTTAATCGTATTCGCTTCACTGCTGAAGCAAAAATAAATGTGGACATAATGACTGACGTTGGTAGTGAGTTGTAGAAAGCAACACACACACACACACACACCCACACAGACACACACAACAGAGTTGAAGCAAGAATCCGGATGGATCTCCGCCAAAAATTTTGTCCTGAAGGCCTGCAGTTTGGTGATTCCTCTTCTTAAAAGCCGTCTTATTGAACTGATCCAGTTAATTACCGGCTTTAGTGAGTGCGAGAGAAGAACTTCATTAAATTGCGCTGGAACTTGGAATTGTACACACCGATCAATGTTAAAAAGTGCAACTTGGCCTCAGATTTTAGCGACGAGGCGTTGTTTTGCAAAATGCAGGAAAGAGTGCCTTAGAACAAAAACAGTGCTGAAGTGAAAATGTTATAGCGCGGTACTGTTCTGTAATCAGATTGGTCAGAAGATCTGTTTTCTGTAACAGTAGCTTGGACTATTGTGCAGTTCATATTAACCCTTATTAAGGAGCTGATGGAGGCACTTGCATGATTACTTGTTTTCTTTCCTCATAGTAGCAGCAACAAGTTAGAAAATACTCTGTCTTTTATGTTCATACCTCAGAGTCAGACATCATTTTTTTGGAATATGCAGTAAACGGAAGGAGTCTCAGTACTTTTAAGACCCACATTCCAAGCTAGAATTGCAATTTTTCCACCACTGGAAAGTCTCCCTGACCAGAATAGTTGATATTTTGTGGTAACATGACAAACTGCGTCTTTTTTCTTTTCTTTTTGTGTTTGTTGTCTTGTTAACTTTAATATTGAGAACAAATGTGAGACATTTGAGTAAATAAATGTTTACTGTGATGTACTAAGTGATGCTTGTTTAACAGAATGTTCCAGATCCAACTAGAGTATCTATTAGAGTATCTATTAGAGTAACTATTAGGCAATTATGTTAATAAACAGGAAGCGGGTCCCGTTAATAAGCAATTCTTGTTAATAAATTGGTAAATAATCAACCTCAGAGCACTCACTGTTGATTATTTTTCTAGTGTAGAATTCTTTTCTAGTGTAGCCATATTGGACAACCCCCAGAACACACAAAAAAAATGATATTTCAAAAATATCTTTTGGGTAGTGGTGGGTCTAGAGGTTAAAGCTCTGGATTGTTGATCGGATGGTCAGGGTTCAAGCTCCAGCACTGCCAAGCTGCCACCATTGGGCCCTTGAGCAGGGCTCTTAACCCTCCCTGCTCCAGGGGTGCTGCATCATGACTGACCCTGTGTTCTGACCCCAACCCTCCAAAGCTGGGATATGTGAAGAAAGTATTTCACTGAGCTGAAATGTATATATGACGAATAAAGGCTTCTTAACTTGAAAGTCCACTATTGCCTGGGCAGATGGCATTCTCTTTAAGAAGCATGGGTACAAGCTGTCACTGTGCTCCGGACTGCAGACATGCCGCCTATATCAACTGGAATAGAAAAAGGGGTTCAAGCCCCAGCACCACCAAGCTGCCACCATTGGTCCCTTGAGCAAGACCGTTAACCCTCTCTGTCCCATTATCTTTATGAAGCACTGGTACAAGCCATCACTGTGCTCCGGACTGCAGACATGCCATCTATATCTGTAGAAATAAAACCAAGCATTAGCACCGAGCTCTCTCTAAAACCCCATCAGGTTCCTTTGCCATCTGCACAACTAATTAGATCTATTTAAAGAGCTGAGTATTGCTCAAGAAGCCTTCTCAAAGGTCCAGTGCGCTTTGTCTCAGAAATACCTGCGTTGTTTTTCTTTTAAACTAGCATGCGACTCTGACTGAGCAGTAATTTGGTTATGAAATACTCCTTTATGTGTTGGCAAGAAATGCTGACTGCCTGTCGACGGCCTGTTAGAACAGATGCCTGGTTCAGATCTGCGGGTCCCTGCTGAGGCTGCTTTAGTCAGGGGTTGCATTGGTCATAATTTTTTTCTACTCTTATTAATTTGTCATAAATTATCAGCTAGAAAAATCAGACTCATGCCTGTAGTTTGCAGGAAAAAAAAAATGGAAATCTTTAAGCAGCAGTAAATCTGCAGAAGTAATGACTGGCAGTACAAGTGAGTCATGAAACACTCCTACGTGCAGGATTGTGTCCGTGTTCACAAATAGACCAAAGGACTGCGTTTCCAAACCGTACACCCGGGGAAGAAACAAACCTGTTCATCCTGGGGTCTAGCATTGCTAAATCATAAGCAGGGCAAGGAACCAAAACTGAGATAAGTAACAGCATGAGCAAGAAAAACTGGGTTCTGGTTTGGAACGTTCTGGATACAAAACAAAAAACAGTATTTTTCAAAAATATTATTATTTACTCACTCCCTCAGAGGCTCAGAAATAGACATTGTGATAAATATTCCATGCCAGTATTAAAGGTGTGGCCAGTTATTTATTTCTTCATGTATATCTTTATTTATTTGTATTTGTTTGTTCCATGCCATTATTAAAGGGGTGGACAGTTACTTATTTATCCCATTCTAAGCTATTTATTTATTTTGTTTGTTTATTGATTGATTGTTTATTGACTGATTATTTGGTCATTCCAGATAAGTATTAAAGGTGTGTTTTTTTTTATTTGTTTGTTTTTTTTTGTTTTTTATTCCAACAGGCTTTTGATTTTTTTTTATTGTATTTTTTAAATTCTGTTGTTCCCTGATTTGCTGCTCTTTTTTGTATGTTTGTTCTTGTTTTTTTCTACTTTTTCTGTTGCATTTTTTTTGTTTTGCTTTGTTAACGTATTTTGCACCGACAAGCCAACATATCATAACCTTCCCCAGCACCATGAAATGAGGGTTTCAAATTGTAAATTGTAAATATTGGCACCTCTGGATGTGGCCTAGCACTGACATGACACTTTCTGAAAAAAAAGGTAGAAAAGCAGAATCCCACAGAGAGCAGAACCGAAGCCTTATCATTTCTTTGTGTGCTGGAACTGCGTGTACACCAAACACACAACCACCCACCCAACAAACACACAGACACACACACTCAAGGGGTTATTTTTGACGCCTTCAATAACTGCACCTTTGCTTCACGCTGGCCTCATATTTGACGTTTGTTTTGCTTGGGTGCCAGCCGTGTCCTGCAATCACAGGTTTTCTTTCAGCCCCATGAGAAATAACAAAACCAAACAGAGTAATAGCTCTGTCGCTCTACCTGTAGGGACACGGAGAGCATGTCTGTTTGTCGGCCTTGCCAACAGAAAAGTGGCAGTGTCATTTTTTGCCTTGATGAAAACGATTATACCGGCACATGGATCTTCTCCCGTATCCACGTCCTTGCTGATGCCCGCGTGGTCCGGCGAGTATATCCGAGTGAAGTATCCATTTTCAAATCCACTCACATGCTCTACACTTTTATGGCCTGTTTGTGGGTTTTGATATTCTGCAGAGGGAGTGAATCAGCGCAAGTGGCCCAGCCGCTCAAGCCTACTTATTCCAGCTGAAGCACCTGCGTCTCTGACCCTGGCGCACGAACACAAGTGTCATAATTGGAACACCCCTACGGGGTTAAGAGCGGCATAAGAGGCCTCGTTGTCATAATGCTTTCATTTAGCCACACAGGAGACGCAAAATAAATGAAAGATCCCCTTCTTTCAGGTGCAGCGTATTCACACCAGTGTAGCAGAGCGGTTTTCTCACTTGCCAAGATGGAGATCTACCAAACTAATCTCTTGTACCTTAAGTAACACTGCAGTCTGGCTTGCCATGGTGTGTGCAAATGTTCAACGCCAAAAAATTAAAAGAGGAGACAAGAGCAAAATAAAAGAAACAAACCTGACGAGACTGGAGACTGTTAGGATTTAACTAATTGATCATTAGTTGCCCCAGTGATTGGTGCACAAATTAGTAGTAGTAGTAGTACATCTTTCGAACTTCCTGTCATGCGGAAAGCTAGAAACTAGGGAGTCGTTCACTAGCAACACTTCTCAGTCAGTGAATTAGAAGCAAAAAGCCACTGTTTCCATGGTAATGCACCACAGGCACACGATCTCCACCTATCCCTTTCACTGATGAACACGTAGCCAATTATGGAGCGTACTTACTTTGAGAAATGCCTAATTACGCCATTAGCAACCTCCTGCACTGGTGGGCTTGGCTTGCCATCTTAGTTAGTGATCTCCTTAGGAACAAGCCTGCAAATGAATGCTTGCCTAATTATAAAGATCTGTGTGTTCAAGACGATTGTGTGGTGGTGTTAACTGAATTCCAAGCAACATGTCTACATTTGCAGCATTTGGCAGACGTCCTTATCTAGGGCAACATGCATTTTTTATATTTCATTTTTTACAACTGAGCACTTGAGTGTTGAGGGCCTTGGTCAGGGGCCCAGAGAAGGATATTGATGGGCCAGGGATTAGAGCTCACAACCTTCTGAAAAGGTGGTCCAACACCTTAACCACTAATCTACCACATCCCAGAACTGCCACGTCTATATGTCCAACAATTAGAATTTTTTGTGAGGTTCTTTTATCCATTTATAGTTACATTTTAATGTTGTAGAACCTTCTGGCTTTTGTTGTTGTCATCATTGCTGTTGTTATCTGTTGACAAGATAATGCTGGGAATGATTATTTTAACACTCTTACCAAAAAAAGAGATTGCTTTCACAGTATATTTTGGCATCAGTCCAAAAATATCGGATACTGTAAGAACCATTAACTATCCAAGAAGAACCATTAACTATCAATAAAGTACCATTAACAATCTACAAAGAACCATTAACAATCCAAGAAGAACCATAAAGTATTCAAGATGAACCATTAACAATCCACGAAGAACCATTTACCGCCCAAGAAGTACCATTAGTAATTGATGAAGAACCATTAACTATCCAAGAAGAACCATTAACTATCAGTAAAGAACTGTTAACTATCCAAGAACCATCAGCTTTCCAAAAACCATTAATTATCCACAAAGAACCATTACCTACCCAAGAAGTACCAATAACTATCATGGTAGAAGCACTGGCTATCAATGAATTTATTATCCAAGAAGAGCCATTAACTATCCACAAAGACCATTATCTACCCAAGAAGTACCATTAACTATCTAATCCAGAATGATTCTTTTAGGCACTGGCTCTCAGATGGTCCACATTTTTCCTCTGTTCTTGAGTCGTGTGAGCTGAGATGAGGCTCTGAGCACTAATTTGAGATCCACCACATTAAAGCTTCTATGTATAGTGTCCTTTCTGTCATAAATGACTTCTACTCGGAATCCCCAATTGGACCTTTAATGATTCCCCCAAAGGGGCAACCCAGAGTTGGTGCATTAATTGAGACTTTCATGTAACATCCTATCATTTTGTACAGATCCCAAAATATCCTTCCAGTCGCTAGACATCCAGAGCTTCGAGTCTGCACTTGTGACAGAATGTCCCTGCTGGTTTCTAGCATCTCGGAGCAGAAAGGAATATAACACACAGGCTTTGAGATAAGAGTGTCTTGCGGAGGGTTGAGAAGGTGGGTGGAAAACGATGAGGTAAATGCCACATGCGCCTTATTATCATCAGACAAGCACCTCTGACTTTCTAATAAATGACTGCTAGCTACCCTTAAGAGCCCGTCATACTATCCATCTCCTGCCAGGAGCCTCTTTTTCAGTCCTAGTAGATCCGTGAGTGTGGCATTTACCACTTCCTGCACTTTGACAGGAGCTGATGAAGAGAAAAACAGCTTGAACCTGCTTTCTTTGGAGCTCCAGTTGAGATGTTGCTCTTTTTCTTTTTTAAGAAAAACTTGGGTAAACTTGCTGGTGGTCAAGGCTCAGTCTGTAAAAGCTGGAGATCTCAACTGCAGCACTCTGCAGGGGCGTGAAGGTGTGTGTGTGTATGTGAGTGTGTCTGAAGGGATAGAGCTGTGGCAGGGACGTTTGATTAGAGCAAAAGGAGCTGTCTGCTTGGCACCAGGGTGCCATTAATCTCCCGCTGGCCCACGTTTCAGAGACGAGCGAGTTGGTGCCAACGACCCGCACTCCCGATTCAGAGAAGATCAGACTACCTCACCGATTTGTTTCTCGACAGATACTCAAACTTCAATCAGTAGCAGCCTCAAGTAATATGATGGAATCTTACACTGAATTCTCATCCAGAGTCTCTTAAATATCTTGTCTTACTAGAGACACAATGGTATGAAAAATCTAAATTGTCTAAAACATTTCAAGAACATTTCTTTACTCTAAATAGATTTTAAAAAATGCAATTTGCTCTGAAATTGAAGGTATAAAACTACTGTTACTACTGCAAACCTGCTTGATTCCATTTATAATAGTTTGATTTTATGATGCTAACATGATTTATTTATAGACAATTTGCAAATTTTGAACTCCTAAACAAGTTCCTATGGTAGAAAATTTGGAGCGTTAAACACTGAGACTCATTCAACATAACATCAAGAAATATTAACCTCGAGCTAGAGTCAGAAAAGAAAACAAATTGACAAATGTTTTATTTAGAATTTCGCATTTTAAGAAATTCATACGAAACGGAACAACCGCCAGCCTTTGTTTTAATCCTTTACCATGCTGTAACTGTGTAAACTCATATGAATTCAACACATCCTCATTTAATCTGTCCTTTTTTCCTGCTCGATATTAATTCCATCGCCAAGATTTGTCTGGGAAAAAAAGTGCTCTGTCTGGCTGAAACCCAAAAGTCTCACACGATGACATCTTTCTCACATTTTTGTGCTCAGTGGAGTTTAAACTGCTGTGGTTTAAACCTCAATTAGCAGAACATCTCGTTTTTTCATCGAGTGAGCAGAGACGCATGGAGATATGCCGTGGCAAAATAAAATAGAGAGAAAGTTCAGACCTAAAAGTGTTCCAATTGATTTTCTCACCTGCTGCTTCCTCCTACTCATATTATTCTTATTATCTGTGATTAAAGAGTTTTGTAAGATGCAGCGTGACATAATTTAAAATGAAATTCTGCTAGTACCGTCTTCATCTGGTCTGGTTATAACCAGAGTTTACGGTAATGTGACCTGACTTTGAACTGGCGATGAGTTTCTTTATCTATATTTTAGATACGGTTTCTACTGCCAAGTTTAAAGAGCTGATTTGCTACAAATAAAAATATACATAAAATAAAATAAAAATAAAAATTTTCTAAAAGCTTTATTTTTCCTCATGTTTGAGATTCTGACATAACTGTTACACTCACATGTAAATTTGCTTACTTTATTTGTTAGTTAACAACAAAACCGACAGGCCTTGTATATAGCTTGAAATGCTGAAATTCTACTTGAAAGTGTCGAAATTCTACTTAAAATGACTGGCTTTCTATTTAAAATGTCTGATAATCTATATAAAATGGATGAAATTGTACTTAATGTCAGACATTTGATATAAAATGGCTGAAATTCTATTTAAAATGGCTAAAATTCTACTTCAAATGGCTAGAATTTCATTTATAATGGCTGGCCACCTTCTTAAAATGGTTTAAGTTCTATATGAAATGACTGAAATTCTATTCAAGATGGCTGGCTTTCTACTTAACCTGGCTAAAGTTTTATTTATGTTGGATAAATTAGATAATAAATGGTTGAAATTCTACTAAACGTGGCTGAAATGTTATATATAATGGCAGAAATTCTATAATAAATAGCTGACGATCTAAAATTTGACCTAAAATGTCTGACACTTGATATAAAATGGCTGAAATTGGCTCAAGTTCTGTATGAAATGGCTGAAATTCTATAGTAAATGGCCAAAATTCTACTTAACATGGCTGAAATGCTATATATAGTTGCAGAAGTTCTCTAATAAATGGCCAAAATTCTACTCAACATGGCAGAAATTCTATAATAAATGGCTGAGAATCTATTTAAAACGACTAAAATTCTATTTAAAATGTCCGTCAATGTCTGTCATATATAAAATGGCTGTAATTCTATTTTAAAATGGCTGACATTGTACTAAAAACTACCCAAGCATTATATCAAGTGGGGACAAACAAACAAACATAGGGACAGACTGAAAAAAAAGCCAGTTAAAGAGCACTTTTTTCCTTGCAGGCTTTAGGATCGATCCTCCTGGGAGATTATTAATGCACAATAAATGAAATAAACACACCCTGAAATCTAGGTCTTACTAAATGATGCATGTAATAATAGTGTATGCGTGGTGTATATACACACATTAGAGCATGCATTTAACTAGAAATTACACCGCGGCTCTAATTAGATGCACATCCGACACTGCAGATTGGAATCCTGTGCTTTATGCTAATTTCCCATTCCGACGTCTCCCTACAGATCCGCAGACGCCTCTCTCTTATCCACCGTTCATCTGCCGAAGGAGGATGATCTGCAGGGAGAATTTTACCCACGTGGCTCTGCGAATTGTGCCGGAGAGACGAGGCAGGGGAGCGCAAACTTGCTTGGGTGTGAGAGCTTTATAATTGCTTTTTTGTCATGGTTCCTGAGAACAGGCTCATGTAAACAAGCGGAATATAAATAAATTAGTGCAGCCTTTGCGGTTTTTAAAGTATGGTGACATGACTCGAACTTCAAACCAATCTATAAACCTCAGAAGAGTTGACTTTGAACAAAACATGCTTGGGAATTAATTAAAGAACACCATTTGTACATTACGGGATTGAAGAAAATAATTAATCGTCGGAGGCCGATGGTGCAAAGCGGCCAGCGATTTGAATACGTGCGGGATGAATTGTGTAGTCGTGACACACTCTAATGCACTGATAAGATGTACTTACATAATTTCCCATAATGCCTACTTGCTTGCGTGGTTGCTCCACGGTTGCTATAGTGACAAGCATAACACTGTGGATATTAACTTATTAATGTTATGATAATATCTGTCACTAATATCGTAACGCAGCTTAGACTACGGAGCTGGTGAATACTCTGATTGGTCGACAGCTCTCATAGGTTTACATTAAGGTTTGTTTCTATAGTAACAACATCTGACAATTTTATTAAATAGATTATATATTTGATAAATAGATTGATACGATGAGTGATATGGTGAAGATTTCCTTGAGGAGGGTTTTTTTCACCCAGACACACCCACCTGAACAATGCTCTTTCTCTATCTCTCTTTCTATCTATCTACTATCACTGTCTGTCTGTCTGTATTTATCTGTCTGCTTTCGGTCTCTATGTGCCTGCCTAGCAATCAATCAATCCATCCCTCCATATATCCTTTCATATCTATCTATCTATCTATCTATCTATCTATCTATCTATCTATCTATCTATCTATCTATCTATCTATCTATCTATCTATCTATCTATCTATCTATCTATAGCCTTTCTCAATAGGGATAAATTATTATTGTACATTTATCATTTACATCCTGAAAAAGCAATTTAAAATAAAAGCCACTATAGCAAATAGCTAATTTCATGGTTGTTCTGTAAAAATAAACGTAACTAGAAATGAATAAAAATTATGTCATTTGTTAATGAGAAAAAACAAATTACAGCTGTGTAAAAAAAAAACAAAAAACACTTCAGGTTTTAGCAAAAGAACTATCAGTGTTAACAGTAACTCCGCCTTTTCTCCACCCCAAATTTTATTTCCTCATAACACCACACCCCCCAGTTCCTTATTCTGAGGATCCAGGCTGTCACAAATGTTCATGTCTTCTGTAATGCTAACCATCGCGATCTGCACCATTTTATGTGTGATTGATTGAGCGACGGAAGCGGCGCCGGGTCAGCCGAGCTATTTGGCGTCAGACCGCAGTCACTCTTTTTAAATCATGTCATGCACGCTGCCAAAAATGGAGAGAAAGATGGCAGTGAGCATCATTACCTGTGGGATTAATGTTGTGGAATATGTGCTGCCAGTGCCAAACACCAGCCGGGAACCAGTGCCAATGGACTGAGGATCTGTTTAACATGGCGTCCTGATCGTAAAGTGTGTACTGTACTGTACGCTCACTGACAGGTCACTATGTCTTGACTATAATAAAAAAAGAAATAATGATGATGGTTGTATCCCTTCATAAAGTCTTTTTCCCTTCATTTCCATCATGATTCATTGATTGCCTTGTGATTAATTTACTTTTTCATATTCACATGATTCATTTACACGATTCATTTTGTCATACGATTCAATTACTTGTGATTCATTTCTCACCTGTGATTTTTATATTTGTTTATTTTCCCCCATTTTTTTAATGATTCGTTTATTTACTTTTCTGATTCGTTTACTTTCAAACATGGCTTATTTACTTAATTCATTTATTTTTCACACATAAGTCTATATTTTCAAATGATTTGTTTTGAATGTGAGATTTTTTACCTGATTCATTTAGTTTCTAATGTAATCTTTTATTTTCTCATTCGACTCATTGATTCATTGATTGACTGATTCATTCTCTCATGTGCGACGAGGGTTTGAACAGGAAATATCAGCAGCTCTGCTTGTGTGTGTGTGTGTGTATGTGTGTGTATAATGTAGTGTTCAGATGGGTGTGTCAACATAAAACAAGTGTGTGTGTGTAGTGTAATGTTCAGATGGGTGTGTCAACATAAGGCAAATTGTGTAGACAGGTAGATAGTGTGTGTGTGTGTGTGTGTGTGTGTAATGTAGTGTTCAAATGGGTGTGTCAACATAAAACAAATGTGTGTGTGTGTGTGCAGTGAGAAATGCCTTGTAGATGGAGATATCAGTTGGGGCAGATGTGAGGGATGAGAGTCTCAGCTCTGTCTCTCACACAGCGCTAATTTTAGCTTCTGCTGCAATGCAGGTGACACACAGTACAGTCGTGGCAGGCATGCACGCACACGCACACACACACACACACACACACTCCCACTCACCCAGACACACACAATCAGTCTACGCAATCTATCATTCCATCCAACTATGTATTATATGCCATCCATCTATCTATCTATCTATCTATCTATCTATCTATCTATCTATCTATCTATCTATCTATCTATCTATCTATCTATCTATGTATGATATGCCATCTATCTATCTATCTATCTATCTATCTATCTATCTATCTATCTATCTATCTATCTATCTATCTATCTATCTATCTATCTATCTATCTGTCCGACTATGTATTATATGCCATCTATCTATCTATCTATCTATCTATCTATCTATCTATCTATCTATCTATCTATCTATCTATCTATCTATCTGTCCGACTATGTATTATATGCCATCTATCTATCTATCTATCTATCTATCTATCTATCTATCTATCTATCTATCTATCTATCTATCTATCTATCTATCTATCTATCTATCTATCTATCTGACTATGTATTATATGCCATCTATCTATCTATCTATCTATCTATCTATCTATCTATCTATCTATCTATCTATCTATCTATCTATCTATCTATCGACTATGTATGATATGCCATCTATCTATCTATCTATCTATCTATCTATCTATCTATCTATCTATCTATCTATCTATCTATCTATCTATCTGACTATGTATTATATGCCATCTATCTATCTATCTATCTATCTATCTATCTATCTATCTATCTATCTATCTATCTATCTATCTATCTATCTATCTATCTATCGTGCATCTCTCTCCCTCAGTCTCTCTGTCTCTCTCCACTCTGAGTAATGATCTGTCCAACTATGTATTATATGCCCATCCATTCATCCATGTAGCATTAGAGTTAATGACAGTATAATTCCCCCCTCCCCCCTCGCGTGTGTTCAGGAAAACTGGAAAACTGCTGTCAGAACTCAGTGTTAAAGTTCTGTGCTCGTGAGTGGAACGTCCTGTCAGTCACAGTGCCGTTGTTCTCTCCTCAGAGCTGTTACCCATCACCTGCTCATCCTGCGTGATTTGATTCCGTCTCTCTGGTGAGTTTTCTGAATTAAAAGCGTCTGTGGGATGAGCAAAGGTAAACGCTTACACACATTAGATCCGCACGTGAGCGTCGGCCATGACTGTGTACCGTCGCCACCTTCAGCTGTCGTTACTGTTCATTACTGTTTAACAGGCCTCAGTTGCACCACATTTCATCACTCGGAGTGATGCTGTGCTATGAAAATGACAGTGACTGGGAGGAGGGAGCGTCGCACCCGCAGCACCGCGCAATATTCAAACCGTCTGAATAAACAGCGCACATCTCCTCGAGATTGCCATCCAGAGTTTTTTTTTTCTCCTTCTTCTCCTCCACGTCTGGGTACTCTGAATATCAAAGATTACGGCCCTTAAGACTGCAGTGATTGAAAAGGCGCCGACGTCTGCACACGTAGCCGCTCACAGATTTGATTTATGCTCCTCTCGTTATATATTCATGACCGTTTTTCAGACTTCCATTAGAAATGAATGATTTACCAGAGCTGTGATTGAAATCCGTCCCAGACGCCTGATTTCTTTCAATTGTAAACTACTTGAGATCAAGAGCGTAGAGCCTAGCAGGCTAATATTTTTGTTTGTTCGTTTGTTTTTGCTAATTATTACATTTACAACACTAAAGCTTGCTTTCTTTCATATATTCCTTGAAGCATGCATATCTAGAGGGGTTGGTACTTATGTGTTTGTTTGTTTGCTTCCCATTCTCCTTCTTATTTTTATTTCACTCTCAGGCAAAAACCATTCCAGTATTTATTTATTGTTTATTTTTTATTTGCTTGTTTCCTATTCTCCTATCTATTTATCTATCTACTATCTATCTATCTATCTATCTATCTATCTATCTATCTATCTATCTATCTATCTATCTATCTATATTGTTTTACTGTTATTTATTTATTTGTTTGTTTCGCATACTCATGTTTATTTTTATTTTTGCTCATTCATTTGTTTATTTATTTAGTTAGTTCTTAATGTTTTTTATTTACTTGTATGCTTCCTATTCTTCTACTTATTTTTCCAAATTCCAAATTCAAATTTTATTAGTCACATACATAATCATACACAGTAATGATATGCAGTGAAATGCTTACATGACTGTTATGACCCAAGGAAAAGGAATAAGGACAGAACAAAGACAAGGATAAAATATAAAAATAAAATATAAAAATACAAAATATAAAAAATAAGAATACGAATTAAACTACAATACGAAATATAAAATATAAAAACAAGTTCACAGTAAGCAAAAAAATATAATAGAATAAAAATAGAATAAAATATAATAAATATAAATAAGTAAGGTATGTATACATGTATATAGAATATGTATATAAAATAAGATAGAATATGTATTTAGGAAGTGTAAAATGTACATACAGGAAGTGTAAAAACTGTGATGCAAAATTATATAAAATTATATGAAGTGAATAGTGTGTAGTGCAATAGTATCCAAGGTGCAGACAGCAGCAGTACAAAATTTTGCAAAATTATATAAAGTGAAGTGTGTAGTGTGCAATAGTGTCCAAGGTGTCCAAGGTGCAGACAGCAGGGGTTGTCACTCATTTATTATATATATATATATATATATACAGGGGTTGGACAATGAAACTGAAATGCCTGGTTTTAGACCACAATAATTCATTAGTATGGTGTACGGCCTCCTTTTGCGGCCAATACAGCATCAATTCATCTTGGGAATGACAGATACAAGTCCTGCACAGTGGCCAGAGGGATTTTGAACCATTCTTCTTGCAGAATAGTGGCCAGGTCACTACGTGATGCTGGTGGAGGAAAACGTTTCCTGACTCGCTCCTCCAAAACACCCCAAAGTGGCTCAATAATATTTAGATCTGGTGACTGTGCAGGCCATGGGAGATGTTCAACTTCACTTTCATGTTCATCAAACCACTCTGTCACCAGTCTTGCTGTGTGTATTGGTGCATTATCATCCTGATACACGGCACCGCCTTCAGGATACAATGTTTGAACCATTGGGTGCACATGGTCCTCCAGAATGGTTCGGTAGTCCTTGGCAGTGACGCGCCCATGTAGCACAAGTATTGGGCCTAGGGAATGCCATGATATTGCAGCCCAAACCATCACTGATCCACCCCCATGCTTCACTCTGGGCATACAACAGTCTGGGTGGTACGCTTCTTTGGGGCTTCTCCACACCGTAACTCTCCCGGATGTGGGAAAGACAGTGAAGGTGGACTCATCAGAGAACAATACATGTTTCACATTGTCCACAGCACAAGATTTTTGCTGCTGGCACCATTGAAACCGACATTTGGCATTGGCACGAGTGACCAAAGGTTTGGCTATAGCAGCCCGGCCATGTACATTGACCCTGTGGAGCTCCCGACGGACAGTTTTGGTGGAAACAGGAGAGTTGAGGTGCACATTTAATTCTGCAGTGAGTTGGGCAGCTGTAGTTTTATGTTTTTTGGTTAGCACCCGGACATCCCTTTCAGACAGCTTCCTCTTGCGTCCACAGTTACTCCTGTTGGATGTGGTTCGTCCTTCTTGGTGGTATGCTGACATTACCCTGGATCCCGTGGCTCTTGATACATCACAAAGACTTGCTGTCTTAGTCACAGATGCGCCAGCGAGACGTGCACCAACAATTTGTCCTCTTTTGAACTCTGATGTCACCCATAATGTTGTGTGCATTGCAATATTTTAAGCAAAACTGTGCTATTACTCTGCTAATTAAACCTTCACACTCTGCTCTTACTGGTGGAATGTGCAATCAATGAAGATTGGCCACCAGGCTGGTCAAATTTAGCCATGAAACCTCCAACACTAAATTGGCCAGTGTTTCAGTTTCATTGTCCAACCCCTGTATGTTGTTTTACTGTTATTTATTTATTTACTTAATCAATTAATATATTTATTTGGTTGGTTTCACATTGTCCTATTTATTTTCCTTTCACTCTCAATCAAAACCATTCAGATTGGTATTTATTTATTTTATTTTTACTTACTTACTCATTTTCTCATTCTTTTGCTTATTTTCCTTCAGATCTTAAGACAAATCCATTCAGTGAACTGGAAGTTTGGCTCTGGCCCAAAGCAGTTAATCCAACACCGTAATGTCATCTTTTTTCTTCTTTTTCTGCTTTTTTTTTTTTTTTAAATCATTGTCTGTTAATAGAAATTAG